>NC_084526.1:17957807-18147807 GCF_024500275.1 Phycodurus eques
ATTACATCTGTGTGTGGATGGTGAATGTGTGGAATGGATCTAGCTGCCAGTGTTCAAGGAGTTAAGTCTGTGACGTTGCAACGCCGTTCACTGGTCACAGCCAAAGCTGAGGCCGACAGTCAGCCACTCATGAAACTAGTTGCTGAAGCCCAGACACTTTACCAAAGCTCAGTCAGTTTCGGCTTTAGTTTCAACAGCATCAAAGCCGTTGATGCTCAGTGAAAGTCAAGACGGTTTGAGGCGAGCATATTGCGGTTGAAGCTGGCGATGAAAAAATAAGTCAGTCGTGCACTGACGGGGATGTCAAGGCGGAGTGCCGACCCCGTCCGTGCACTGCCGCCGCCTCTCTTCCGCCCTTTCTCCGTGAATTAGTGCGGCGGGAATGAAGGAGGTTTCTGAAGGGGGTTGGTGGGGTGGGCGAGGGGAAACAGATGGGTATAATATTCTCATCACTCTTCAGTCGCGGCGAGGAGCGTGGCCCAGGGCACTCGGCGGCCCAGCCAGCCGCCTCACAGACCCCGCAAATATTCCTAAAGCTCCATTTTTCATATTTCCCTGTATGCATAAGGAGATGAAAAATCATCCCATCATTTGTATTGTCTGACTGAGGTTATACACAAATATTAGTTTATATACTGCACCTAAGATTGCCTCCCTAAGCAAGATGGATTGGTCCGTTGTAGAGTTGAGGTGCGTGGAGGGCAATATTCCCTGGAAACATATTCAGTCCATCATTTCTGGTATGCTGCAAGCAGGTATATACTAGACACTGCTCATGGTCCACATTAGGGCCTTAATTGGCAATTTTGAGCAGGATAACACTGGTGTTTTTCCCACTATATTCATTCTGCACACTTAGCAGACGCTTAGCGAAAATAAATATTAAAGCAAAACAGGCAAAGGAATCAATGGGACTGGCGAGCAGCGTCTTCAAATCACAGTGCAATGCAATTGATTTCCGTTAGCTCTCGCGTGTGCACCGAGAGAGGGTGAAAAAAAAGTGGAGGAAGCAAAGGGAGGTGTGAAGAAGTTCTGGGTCAGAAAGCAGCAAGTGATTATTTGCCACTCACCCAAGTGTAAAACTCATTAGACAATGGATAAATGCCTTTATTCAAATCAATGGAGGACAGCCAGCCCAAAAAAAAAAGCATGGCAAATTTTTCATCGCCGCACAAAGTGTAAGTGGTGAAAAGTAATTATCAAAGTCCATCGTGGACATCATTTTCTGGGTGTCTTCGGATCGATATTGCGGAGGAAAATAAGCAGTTTTAAAGGCAAAAGTAAAGAGTGTAATCTATAAAAAAAAACCTACAGTATTAGAAATTGTTAGCCGCTAGTGAATCTCTACCAACGAACACAATCAATCTTTAATCATCCACATTGGAAATAATAAAAATGGGCCGTTCTGTCAAACTGTTGCCATCATAAATCCTTTATTATCTGTAAATGCAATTTTTTTAAGAATAAAACGAAGTGTAACAACTTTGATGACTGACAGTCATGTCACCTCTCATAAACACTTCATACATTGCACCTCTCAAAGATACTAAGCTGTCATATACATGTAAAAAAGCACAAAAAATTTATTAAATGTCGAAAGTTTTCTCAGCCTTAACTATGGGGGTCAGTGGGAGGTAATTTGCTTCATTTTAAGAATAATTAAAGCTCTCTTTCTGGTATTATAATTATTATTATTATTTCCAACTGATTTCCAATCACACTTTTCCTCTTTCACATCATAGACACCATTATGAATTTCACAAAAAAAGAAAAAAAAAAGAAAGTGGAGTCAATCCTTTAGTAAATGGGTTGCGGGTCATTAATCATTAGTTTATGTACAGTAAATATCCATTTTATGGCAACATAAGATGCAGCACAAGTCATAGGTGGTGCAGCACTTTGTTAGCGCACCTACTTTTGGCCCAAGACATGTGTGGAGTCATGCTCCCCATGCTTGCTTGGAATTTCATCCTCCCGCTTCCCCCCAAAACAAGCTTCTCAAGCTAATTGAAGACTCTAAATTGCCCATAAGTAGGAATGTGACTAAATAGGTTGTCTGTCTACATGTTCCATGCAATTGACAGATGACCAGTCAGCTGGGATAGGTTCCAGCCCACCAGCTACCCTAATAATGAATTAAAAAAATTATTATGAAACATGCCGGCACGGTGGTTGACTGGTAAGCATTTCTGCCTCACTGTTCTGAGGACCCGGGTTCAACTTCGGCCTTGTGTGGAGTTTGCATGTTGAGATTTTAGCAATTTTTTTCAACAATTCTGTTTTTTTCTGTCAATATGGGGTGCCGTGTGTACATTAATGAGGAAAAAGATTTACTTAAATTATTTTAGCAAATGGCTGCAATATAACAGAGTGAACAATTTAAGGGGGTCTGAATACTTTCCGGACCCACTGTGTGTGTGTGTGTGTGTGTATATATATATTTATATATATATATATATATATATATATATATATATATATATATATATATATATATATATATATATATATATATATATATACACACACACACACACACACCTGTATATATAAAAATGCATTACATAAATGAACAATATAAGAAGTTAAACAACGAACGTTAACTACGTCAGTAAGTACGTAGCAAATTCATAGAAATGTGATAGCAAAATACTTGGTAATCTATAATTTCACTGCTTCGTTTGAACCAGCTATGCGTGCTTCTTTCCGTTGACGTGATCGATCAAGCGCGTTCTCCCTCTGCTCCCTCCGCTTTGAAATTTTTCGGTCATAAGCAGCATATTTGCTGCCCAAATTGGATACAACCAAGATGTAAGTTCTACACCCTTTCAATATTGGGTCAATTTCTCCTTGGACTTTAGCGACAATTCATAGGAAGTGTTTGGGTGTTTGTGGCTAATTAGGTGGGGCGGCGGTACAGATGTTGCGCTCACAAGGACCCAAAGCGGGACACCAAGGAGCAGTGACTCACGCATAACCCCGCATCTGCCTTCCCCCTGTCAGCTCTAAGTACCTTTTTTTGTTGGCCTTCATTTTTTACCGCTGACAGGCAGTGTTATTTCCGTCATTTTGTGGCATCTGTTTAGGCTGTTTGCGAGGGCTAAGGGGAGTAGGAGGGTGTTGGGGGAAGCGCGCACACACACACACAAACAATCACACGCACAGTAACACACATCACGCTTTTAATTAATTGCGGGGGAGATTACATGGTCTTCCAAGCGTGTAGTTTGTCATCAGAGCCCATTACACACTTCTTTGAGATGTTTCTCCACAGTGTCAAGTGTAATTTGAAGGAGAGTATTGGCGGAGGATCTTCGAGTACAGCGAGAGGCCTAATCACAGCTTTCGAAAATAATAAACTTCACCACACGTCAATTAGCACTGGGCCGAGGGATAACAGCTAAGTTTTGTCCATTTCATGGCAAGTCACTCATTCATTCACTTAGGCCCGTGACGCCATTGCTCTTCATTTTAGCCACGGGGCGGCTCTTTTTTCATTGCAGAGCAATGAAGTGTCTTTACGCGCTGCAGCCATCAATCTTCCGCCAGCTGAGTTAAACAGGACAGAAAGCAATGCAGCCGTTACTCGGCACAGAACATTACCGGTGTATGGTCTCATTATTCATCAGAGGCTCCATTAGACGCCGGCACGCTGCAGGGGAGGCGGAGCGGCGCGCAAGTCAATGCAGAAAGACGAACACAGGGTTGCTCGCGATCCCTGTACATTGCAAAGTGATAGGTTTGCTGACTCAACGGTGGCAAACCATGCAAGCATGTACACAGTGGGGGAAATTATTCTTTGATCCCTTTGCGACTTACAGAAAACTCAAGTCTGTAATTTTCATCGTCAATTATCAAGTTCCTGCCATGTACTTTGAGGCTGCTCCTTACCATACCTTCATCATGATCATTCTCACTCCACAATGTAAGATCTCACAGGGAACAAATGGTTTTGTGTGTCTTCCAATTTAGAATAATGGCACCAGTAGTAGTCAACTTCTCAACAAGCTTTTTGCTGATGGTTTTGTCACCCATTCCACCCTTGTGCAGGTCTGCAATCGTGTCCCTGATATCTTTTGACAGCTATTTAATCTCGCCCATGGTAGTATAGCAATTGGAAGCTAAGAAATTGATTCATTTAACAAGTGTGCTTTATATACAACAAGTTGAGATCATGCAGTTCATGTATTGGTAATTGGTTGTTGTGTACAATACAACTGTGTGCCACATGGGCACTGGCCAGAACAGTGGGAGACAGAACGCTGTCTGAGTTATAGGGGATCCAATGCTTATTTCACTAAATAAAACACACCTTTTGGTAAACTTTAGAATGTATTTTTGTGCATTTCTGATGGCTATGACTATTACCATAATCAATAAACAACCATAAACATAAGACTTAAGTGAGCACACTTACAAATTCAGCAGGGGATCATTAACACCACTGTATGTATTACCTCAAACAATGTTGTACAACCTTCTTACTCGAGTAGAATAGAAATGTTTCTAACATCAAAATCACCAAGGGATCAAGAATTACATTACACTTTTCACCCTCTTTTTCAAGCCTCGCTGAATGAAATACACCTGTTTTGAGGGGGTAGTCCTGTCTCGTGTCCTCACCGCTAGATGTGGCAACATGAGAACAACTAGGGGCCCCAAGTTTAAAAAATGCGAGTGCGAACTGTGAAGTGCACAGGAACCTCCAAAAAGTCAAAAGCACTGATTGCAATTTTCACTCCTGGAGGCAACACGTCATCGCCGAACCACCAAATTACACTTTCATTCATTCATTCAGTCATTTTGTGTGCACCATCATGTCTAATCCAGCTTCATCCAAATCTGATCCAGATTGCACAACTGGAAACAACGATATATTACAAAGGAAGTGCCATTTAAAATGCAGAAGTGCTTATATTACAGGTAGGATCTGAGTACATTTTGTTCCATTTGAATCACAAACTGGATTTTTTTTTAGAACCGTAACCATTTAACAAGTGACTAACGTTGTTGTAAGCCTTGGCCGAGGTCCGCGCTCTTGTCTAAAATGTAAACTCAGGAAAAAGAATGTTCTTATAACAGCCAATTACCTTTCATTTAAATGGATGGCAGCAAGAAAATGTGGTTTAGTCCTCCTTAAAGCGGGTGAGACTACAGCCAGCATGTGCAGGCGCCCACAAAGACACGTGCACGACAGACTTCCCGTGCTACTGCCGCCATCGCTGACTAATGTCACATCAGTTTAGTGGTCAACATGAGAGAGGGGGGCGTAATTTACTATAATCCACATAGCTACCTCATAAGCACAAGCTCTAATTGGCCACACATACTGTGGGATGGAATGCTTGTACAAGTTCGTTACGGCATGAATGCGCAACATACAGTATGAGGCATCCCCGTTTATGGCCAGCAATGTCATTGCCAATATCCACAGATCGATAAACCATAGACTTATGTGGGTGTATATGAATGGACAAAAAATATGTGTGATGCGAAAAATTTAAAAAGTGACTTCAGCACACACCATTGTGCCCTGACTCTCTATGGTTGTCCATTTTTTTCTATATTGCTTCTCTTGTTCAGGATCTCTGGGAAGCTGGAGCCTATCCCATGAGCATACCACACCTTGGATTGGTTGCCAACCAATCACACATTTAGAGCCAGACAACCATTCATACTTTGACTATGGAACATATTATTTTCCTTTCTATTTCGATTATTCGGCCAGAGAAATTTAGCATTATTTGTCGTTATTACTCTTAGGTCAAATATATGGCCATGTTTAAGGGCTTTTTTTTAAAACCTTTATCTAACCAGAGCATTTCCATAATTCAAAAAGTCACCAAATTCGGGAGACGTGTTCTTCCAGGTCAAAATTTCCATTTGGTAGGCGTTTCAGGCCTGTACCCTCAAAATTTAGTCGGTCATGCATTTTTTTTCTAAATTCAGCCACCCAAAGCCAGTTTCACATACTGCGGCCATGTTTATCATGAGTAGACATCCTTACCCCCCGCCCCCCAAAAAAGGTCTTGAAAATCCATGGCTGAAATGAAACAGGAAGTCAGTCATTTTGGTTTGAAGCTGGCATTTGCAGGTTATCTTAAGACATTTTGAAAGATGAACTTGACCTTAAAAATGTGTCCACTTGTTACCAAATCTGAACTATGTTTTTGAAAATTGAGCATCCAAAGCCAGTTTCACTTAGCAATGACATTTCATGTCCATGTGCATCATGAGTAGACCTATAAAAAAAAGTCTCAAGAAACAATTCCCAAAAACAGAAAAGAATCTGACCTGCCCCTTTTAGGGTCAGTTAGGCTATTTCCAGGTATCATTCAAAACTGAACTATTCCTCGAGAATTATTTTCTGATCAGTACATACAGTGGGTACGGAAAGAATGATACCTGGAAATAGACTCTATTGCCCATGGGTGTGAATGTTGGTATAAATGGTTGCTTGTCACTATGTGTCCTGCATTGACTGGCAACCAGTTCAGGGTACAGCCCCGCATCTCATTCAAAGTCAGCTGGGATAGGCTTAAGCTCACCTGTGACCTTAATGAGGAAAATGGTTGCTTTGCAGTCCAAACATTAAAACTTTGCTATGGCATTCCTGGTACCCTCAAGGCCCACCACGATAGCCATCCCCCCTTACCATTATCTCTTCCAGCTGCCACCAGAACCCTACTGGTCTGGAATTGCAAACTGGTGGCAATTGGGCTTTCTTACTCCGGCAGCCAAATAACAACCAAGGGAACATTCCTGTCTTGCCACAGAAAGGCACTTTTTAAAAGGTGTAGCGTGCAAACAAACATCCCCAGAGAAGCATGCCTCCATAACATCGGTTTGGGTAGTGACGACCAGAATATGGTCAGGAAAAACAGGAAGCACTCCCACGGCAGGAAGTGACAATCTAAGTCTGATAACATGTGAAGACATGGTGTTCGTGGTGGGAATAAAGAGAACAAGCTAATGAGAAGAGCAAAGACATACAGTAGGTAGGGTTGTTTACAAGTGGCTGCCTTCAATTTTAGAGGGAGCCGAAATGGAAATGGAGAACAAACAATCAATGCCTCATTAGAATCTCACATCATGTACGCTGCCTTGTTTTTATACCCCTGTCAGTTTATTGTGAGGGACTAATTTTGGCTTGTGTTTGTTATGCTGCTGCAATTACAGGCTGTGTCCTCATTCGGGAAAAAAAAATTCTGTCCCAGTTACGTACTTGTTTATATTCAGTTTTGCTGTCGTACTTTTTTTCCCGCCTAAATTAAACTTTTTTTGCAGAGCCACTTCTTCAGTGGCAGTGAAGTAGCAAAGTAATACACCTTTGGCTCATTGCTTTATCTGTGATATTATCTTTTTCAATTCTCACTTTCCCCGTGCTAAAGGGGGACCGCTGACGTCTGCTAACTCGAGCCCGACTCGCAGTCAAAACCTGCAATTACTGCCGTGTCTATCCCTACCTTAAACATTGCTCAACAAGAAAAATATGCGGATACGCCACAAAAAAACACAAAAAAAAAAAGCTAAATTAAACAAGCGGCTCAGAGACGTGTTGTAAATTACTCCGAGGAATGTCCGACCGGGCTCAGACACAAAGAGCACATCACATAAACTGTCTCGATGGCAGAGCACTTATAATTTGTAACATTTTACACGTATTTATTATGTTTCTTTTCCCCCGCCAGAGTCTGTTCTTTGTCCAATCACTAGCCTCACTAGCCTCGGGGCTTGCATTGCTTATCTGATTAGCGTGTCATGTCAGGGATTTGTCACAAACCATAACATACGCTTTGGATTTGCAAAAGGCGTTCCGGCACTTCCTTAGTATTTGAAAAGACACACATGGAGGTTGTGAGTTGTATGTTGTTTTCTAATGCTAACATGACCAGCGGGATTCTAACATATATGATTTGATACAAACCACAAGCTCAAATAGGACAGTTTTGGTTTCAGGCATGAGAGTAACTGCCTGTTGCATGCTTTTGGGTTTGCTCAACAACACACTAAACAAAATCCAAAGATAGCTATGAGTCTGAAGGAAACAATGTTCAGTGAATTAATTTGTTCCCTATATATATATATATATATATATATATATATATATATAGGGAACATATATATATATATATATATATATATATACAAGCACATGCACACACATATACATATAAAAAAGTAATAACTCATCTGTTGAGATTAGATAGTATAATTTAAGATAAGAAAACCTTTATTAGTCCCACAATGGGGAGAGATGTCTGGTAGTACGAAGTCTTGCTGGTATTTAATACAACCTAGTGATCTTTAATTAATTGTTAATTGCTCGTATTGTACTGAGCAGCCAGACCATTCATGTTGAATTTCCTGGCTATAATCACACACTTCCTCTTTATCAATACTGGTACTAGGGATGCACGATTATGGCCAAAATAAAAATCAAGATTATTTTGATCAATATTGTAATCATGATTATGCCTCATATAAAGGAAAAATCTTCATTTTTATTGCAATACTTTTTAACAAATAATATGTAACAGTTTTCCATTCAAAATTAATCTTTAAATAAAAATAAATGATACATACTAACAAAATAAATAAATGCACCCAAAAAAAATTATACTTTAGCAAGGGCTAACTATTACAAAGTGCAGTCACAATTCAATGTTGCAACTTTATCGAAGCCAATCCAGTGAATGTACAGAAGGCAATAACATTAGGCTGCTACCCACCCCTAAGTGTGGGAGGTGCCCCCCCCCCCCCAAGGACAAAAACCCCACAGCAGGCCCCACAGCCCGCAGGGGACCACCCGGCTCCCCACGGGAAGAGGAAGAGGCAACAGCAGCAGGATGCAAGGAACCGAGAGAAGAGGAGTAAGCAGGCCCGAGGAGTGACAGGGTGGCCCCACCGCCCCCACCAGCAGCCAGAGCGGGAGGCCAAGGCGGTCTAGCCGCTCCAGCACCCACGGAACATGGGCGAGTCACCATCACACCACCAATACTCCCCGGGAGGTCACCCCAGTGGTTCCCCCCCACCCCCGAGATCAGGAAGGAATGAAGAAAGGCCCGCCCCCACAGACGCCGGAACCGCAAACACAGAGACAAGAGAAGAAGACTCCACCACTCAATGCATGTATCCTCTCACCATGCAAACCGATCTAAAATGTGCGGGAAAATAAAAATAAATAAATCAAGTACAATAATCAGAAAACAACAACAACAACCTCAACAACATTAATTCATTAATTCATTTTCCATCCCACTTGTCCTCAATAGGGTCGCGGGCGCGCTAGAGCCTATCCCGGCTATCTTCGGGCGAGAAGCGGAGTTCACCCTGAACTGGTCACCAGCCAATTGCAGGGCACATATAAACAAACAACCATTCACACTCACGTTCACACCTATGGGAAATTTAGAGTCCACAATTAATCTACCATGCATGTTTTTGGGATGTGGGAGGAAACCGGAGTACCAGGAGAAAACCCACCCAGGCACGGGGAGAAGATGCAAACTCCACACAGGCGGGGCCAGGATTTGAACCCCGGTCCTCAGAACTGTGAGCCGGATGTGCTAACCAGTCCCTCACCCTGCCACTTACCTCGACAACAAAGAATACAAAATTCAAATGTTTACTTTCACAGTTCCGAAGATAGTCTTGTTATTGTCAAATGGCACCCTACCCAGGCAAAGGAATCAAGAGTCTAGATTTAGCATGTTGAGGAAAGCTGACCAGCTATCTACGTATATATGTAATTGATTTTTTCGTTCTGCTGATATTTTTTCTTACTCAATATATTCTATGATGACATTTAGACACTGATTGCTGTTAATAGCTTTTGTTTTTCCAGTTTAATACAATTGTTTTCTTAGCGGTAGCTAACGCGACAAGTAATGATGATGAATATTTATTAGGGAGGTTGATTATGCTTAAGTCGCCAAGTATGCACAATCCTGTGGAAAGTGGAATCCTGAAATTCAAAATGTAAGAGAGTTTTTGTGTAACCGAAGACCAAAAGCATTGAATTGGTGTGCATTCCCATATAGCAAGAAAATAGGTGTCTGGGGTATTTTTGGTGCATTGCGCCCATATATTTGATGGAGAGAAGCCCATTCTATGCATAGTGCACTGCATAGTGAATTGTCAAGGACGGTATGTCTCTGTTGTTCTGCTTGACCATTGGTCAGTTGTGCACAGTCACAAACTGCAAAGAACTCGACAGTTGGGATTTCCCTCTCTATTGACTCCCGGGGTTATTTCATTGCGGTCACGCCAGCTGAAAAGTTGAATTCAATGCAGCCGATTGTAAATAGTGTCTTACCGTGACATGCGACCTCTCCGCCAACGTGCTGAGAGGTCCAACTTCCAGTAGGTATATGGCGCTGGTATGTGCATTGTGCAAAACAACATCGGTTTGGCTAAGGACCCCCGAAAATGGCACCTACGAAGAGACACGCTTACGAAGCACAGTTTAAACTGCAAGCTATCAGTTACGCAGAGGAACATGGGAATCGAGCAGCCGCGAGAGAATTCAAGATCAATGAATCCATGGTTTGTAAGTAGAGGAAGCAGGAAAACGAGCTTCGCCAAGTCAAGAGGACGAAGCTGAGTTTCCACGGAAACAAGGCGAGGTGGCCCGAGATGGAAGACCAATTCGAGCAATGGATTAATGAGCAAAGAACAGCCGGGAGAAGCGTCTCTACAGTCACCATTCGACTGAGGGCAATAACCTTTGCAGAAGAAATTAAAATCGAACATTTTCAAGGAGGTCCGTCTTGGTGCTTTCGTTTTATGAAACGGCGCCATCTATCCATCCGGGCAAGGACTATCGTGGCGCAGCAACGTCCGGCGGATTACAAGGAAAAGCTGGCCATCTTCCGCTCCTACTGCAGTAAAAAGATTGCCGACAAACACATCCAGCCCAGCCACATCACCAACATGGACGAAGTGCCGCTCACTTTCGCTCACTTTCGACATCCTTGTGAACCACACTGTAAAGAAGAAGGGGACCACGACGATAGCGATATACACAACGGGGCACGAGAAGTCGGCTTTTACTGTTGTGCTTGGTTTGCTATGATGATTTTTAAGAGGAAGACGCCGCCTAAAGAAAAGTTTCCAGTCGAAGTCATCGTTCAGGCCAATCAAAAGGGCTGGACGGACGAGGAGAAAATGAGAGAGTGGCTGAGTGAGGTGTAAAGAGACCGGATGTTTTTTTCCACGTGTCACCGTCCCTGTTGATCTGTGACTCCACGCGCGCCCATCTCACAGCCGCTGTGAAAAACCAAGTGCAACTAAGACTGGGAGGCAACGCCGGGCGAGTTACGCCACCATATGTGAATGGATTGTGGATGCTTGGGCTAAGGTATCTGCTTTGACTGTTGTCCGAGCCTTCGCAAAAGCCGGCCTCATTGCTGAACAGCCCCCCGGCAACGAGACTGACTGACAATGACGAGAGGGAACCTGGCGTGTTTGTTGGAGAACTTGCCCAGGTGTTAATTTCGGATACAGAAGATGAGGACTTTGATGGATTTGTGGATGAGGATTGATAAAAAAATTACGCGAGTAGATTGTTAAATACTTCAATAAAGTACAACCGAACTCAGTTTTGCTCCCGCTGCCTTTTTAAAAACATTGTTTTAGCGTGCATGCATGCTACCGTATGTTTTAAGCTAGCGTATGTCTTACCATGCCTGCGCCCAATAATACGGTGCGCCTTATGTATGTGTAAAATACAGAAATAGATCCCGTAACTGAGACTGCGCCTTTTAATACGGTGCGCGCCCTATGGTCGTGAAAATACGGTGTGTGTGTGTGTGTGTGTGCATATATATATACATATATATATATATATATATATATATATATACATATATATATATATACTTTTATATGTGTGTGTGTGTTTAAAACTTTTAAGAGCTGTAGTACCTTTTTCATTAATGATGCCATTCTGAATGGCCCACTTTCCATCTATCCATCCATTTTCCATTCGCGATCTGGGTGAGTTCGAGCCTATCCCAGCTGATTTGGACAAGAGGCTAGGTACACCCTATACAAGTCGCCAGCCAATCACAAGGGACTCACCCACTTGGACAATTTAAGAGTGTTCAATGAGCCTAACATGGATGTTTTTGGAAGATGGGAAGAAGCCGGAGTATCCGGAGTAAACCCACATGAGCATGGGCAGAAAATGCCACATTACACAGTTTTTAAATGCTATGAACCTGCAGTGATCCATTATAAACTGCAGTCAGATCATTTTCACCTATCAAATCAAACTCTCACGAACTTGTGACCACCAGCACCTAAGGCGGGGGTGCTGGACCGGGGGCCCAGAGTAGGCCTCAATACCTGGTGTCCCTCCCGAGGCTCCTGTCAACGCACTGATGGATCAGACACACAGATGGCTCTATCTCTAACAAGCATCTCCTGAATCCTCATCAGAGCGCTTTACTGAACGGTGATTAATTCCTGCCAAAGCCACTGACAGACAAGGTGCTTCATCCGTCACCGTATGCTTGGCCTGCATCGGCCCTCAAGCACACAAGCAGACAAGATGGAGCGACGCAAGGCATGGGGGGACGAAAACCAAATGGAATGCTATTCAAGTGCTGGGTAAAACAAACAATATTGAGAGAGAGAGGGAGCAAGAGAGAGACAAAGAAAGAGACAGAGCGAGAGAGAGGGAGAAGGCAGAGAGAGAGAGAAAGAGAGAGAGAGAGAGAGAGAGAAACAAAGCAGGCAAGTGATCCACTGAAACAAAGGGAGGACACCGGGGGCCGCAAAAAAGGGATGACAAGAACAGAGCAGGAGGTGTAAAAGAAAATGGCAGGCAAGCAACAAAGAGATTACAGGAGAGAGAAAGACGCGGCAGAGACGTCATCCATGTGGTAAGCAGCAGAGACACAGACGATACCGCTTTTGACACCTTCACACGTTAATTGCCAAAATAAGAAATTAGCGCTGGGCTCTTTGTGGTCTCTCCTGAGGAGACGGCGCACTGACAACAAAAAGCAGCCGTCGAGGAAAAAAAAGAACAACACACACAAGAGGACGCATCTGGATGTCAAAGTGGAAGCCTCTATCTGGAGCCTCGCGAGGCGTATGCAAAGAGGCAATTTGTATATGTAGAGCCTATGGACGGATATTGTAAGAGGACGACCTCCCCTTGTCAAACCACAACGACTGTCATGAGCTATAAAAACAAAGTGCGCTGAAAGTGACAAAAGGGGGGCATAACTACAAAATAAACATCCTGTACTCCTGTGTGCGCTTTGCATAATCCACATTGATTTCAAATAGTGACTCGTGCAGCGCTTTGATGGCGAGTTGGCACATTAGCAGTCAGATTGAGTTAGCACTCGCTTAGCGGGAGGCAGGTTGCGAGTATCTGTCGCCGTGGTGCTCAGGTCTCTGAGGCTGAACTAGAGTAACGCTAAATCAATGCTAGCTGTCATCGCTGATATCATAAGAAAGTGCTAATTAACTTACTGCAACCTCTGGAACAGCTCTGACCAGAGAGATAATGTAGCCTAATCGTGTGCGGCTGGAGTGGTGGGTATACCCCGTGATCGCTTCCTGGGAACTTTCGGCCTTCCCAGTCTGGCGGAATCGATTGTAAACTGCAGCTGGGGTCGTGACAGCCCACAACTTCCCCCACTGACCTATACACAGCCCGGGCAGGAACTTAATGGAGCCATACTCCCTGATAATCAATACTTAAACTGGGCACGGATCACGATACGACTCCTTCCCCTGATTGGATCTGACAACACGGCTGGGCTTTGAATGTCTAAAATCTCTACGACTGACTCTGGAAAATTATAACGCCTCATTCCCTGTTCAGTTCAGTATTGTACAGTATGTATTTGTGTCAAAAACATGCATGGTAGGTTAATTGAAGAGTCTAAATTGCCCATAACTGTGAACGTGAGTGCGAATGGCTGTTTGTTGTTTGTGCCCTTGATTGGCTGGCAACCAGTTCAGGGTGTACCCCACCTCTCGCCCGACGATAGCTGGGATAGGCTCCAGCATGCCTGCGACCCTAGTGAGGATAAGTGGTTTGGAAAGTGGATGGATGGATGGATAGTTTTACGGGCAGGTAGATTTGGATGTGATTTGCATAAAATTGGAACTAAATGGCCTATTTTTAAATGATAGCTCCTAAGGGTTTGTGTTGTGGTATTGATGTGTTATGTTTCAATTTGTGTTTTGATTTATTCAAAGTTTATGCATACAGAAACAACTCATCAGAGAGCTCTACTGAATCAAGTGAGTCAAAGAACTCCCCACGACAGTAGAAAAACACAGAGAACGTTGTGCTGATGTAGTTTGCTTAGAAGAGTTCAATGATTCATTAACGTAGTCTGTCATATCCACTGTTTAGTTTTGCAGTCTTTTTACAACTACCACCAATAGCGCAACAATCTTAGTAAATCACACGCACCTCCCAAACCAACAGCACGCAATCTGTTAGAATAGGGGTGACAAACATGGTGACCCCAGGGACCACATGGGTAGCCTGTGTCCTGTCCTCGGAACTTTCTTGAAGTTATCATTTCATGCTGAACAGACAATTTTTGGAAACATTCTCCCCACCACCTCAATTTTTTCTTGCGCTATTCTGGCATCTCTTTGAGCTTGGTTTGCACCTTCCCTTAGTATGCGCTATTTAAATATGTAAAATAAACCAGTGTAATTCATCAGAGGCATGATAAATCACACTTGCTAAATTCAAACATTTGCATATGCTCCTCCCAAAACACACAAAGAAACTTATCGCAATTTTGGCCATTAGGCAGATACCTGGGTGCGCTTGGTTCGTGGATCAATTCATTTCTACATCAATTTGCTTGACCTATCAATTTTGCGCCCATTTCTGCACACGGAAATATTTCGTACATCATGCGCAATAGGCACACCAACAGTATGCACAATCTTATAGCGCAAACACGCAATTTTTTGCTCGCAATTTGGGATCTTAATAAATCAGGCCGTATGCATTGCATGTTGGCATTGCAGTATGGTTCATGTCGCGGCATAGTTTGTGTTGCGGTGAGGTTAGTGTTGCGGTTGGCCTTGCGGTGCAATATGGTTCACATTGCGGTCTGGTTGGGGTTGTGGTACAGTATGTTGCGGTTTAGTTCATTTTGCAACATGTTTGATGGTGTGGTACTGTTTACATTGCAGTGTTGTTCGAGGCGCGGTAGGGTTATCATTGCGGGTTTATGTTGTTTTATGTTGTATATGTGATACAGTTTGTGCTGTGGTATTGTTCGTGTTGCAGTGTGCTTGGTGTTACTTTACAGTTTGTGTTATAGTATGTTGTGTTGTGGTATGTTTTGTTTCCCAGAATGGCCCACATTTATGATATGTTTCACATTGCAGTACACCTCAGTACAAGCATTTTGATCCTGATCATCATGATTTGCCGATTTGAACTGTACCACGGTGAACCAAACTAAACTGAAATATAGCTTTATGGTTAACATTGTGTTTACTTCCAGTGTGCAGAAAAACAAGTGTCTTCTCGGGCCGAGCTTGTCTCTCGAGACAACTAAGTCAAGGTGGCAAACGACCTAAACGGCAACAGCAGCGAGAACCAATAAGCCATTCGCTTTAATTCCCCCTCACCTTGGGAAGACTTGTTCGAGTGGCTGTGTCCTGTTCAGATTAATTCCCGCCTAATACTAATTGGTTCTTTGGCTGTAAGGGGGCCCCGGGGGGGTGATGCGCTCGGGAAGGGCTCCCTGCGTTCCGCGTTCACTGGAGCTCACCGGCGTCATCGTCAGCGGCGCGCTGATGAGCTGGCGTTTTTTATCAGCCGCTGCATTCCACCAGAGCTCCCCGCCTCGCCAAACCCCCAGGGCTCGGCACACGCTATAATTAAGTTTCGCACAATCCATAATTGCTGTGTTTACAATTACTGTATAAGAGGAACACAGAGGCAGCGAAAGCGCAAAAAAGGTAAGATGAGCGAAGATGAGTCTGAATTTTAGATTGAAAGGTGAAACATTTATATTCACCTTTTTATGCTGATGGGGCCATCAGCCTTAATACGCTCACAGAGCTGTTTTTCAGTGTAAAAAAAAAAAAAGGCATCTCTTGTTTATTTTTCTCTGATAGCCCTTTTAATTTTTCTAGGGAGGTGGGGGGGGGGGGCTCCTGCAAGACAAGGATGTGGACTGGATCTACAGACCCTTGGGTGCCAGCTTGAGGAAGAACAGAAAATGACCCAAATAAATGGGGTATTTTGTTTTAACGCTGCAGCGAAGGCCCTGTCGCCATTAAAACAAAAGTGTTTATTAGCTATGCCAACAGCGCTTTCTAAACACAGTGTCTCTAATGTGGCTCTTCCAAACCCTTTTTGTCTCCCACAGCCTCTACCAGAGTTTCTTTTTTTTTTTAAACCTTTTTTTTCAATATTACACACCACATTTTCACCCACATGAGTTTTCCTCTTTTTTAGCCTTTCTTCCTATTCATGGAGAAAAGCCTATAAATACGTTGCGGTTTCCATTAAGAATGTTAAAGCGAAGCAGTGGCAGCAGCAGAGCGTAGCCATTAAAAGAGAGAAAGTAAGAAGTGATGAAGGGCCCCTCGCACTCCCTTTTTCATGGTGAATCGTCAAAGTGATCATGAACCTTTGAGGTCATGCTTCACCCACATTAGATGGCATAGACAATAATAAAGCTAAGCCATTCAGCATGACTCGTCTGTCTAGGATACCTGCTTCCGACTGGGACTCATTTGGGCAAATTCTGGAGTGGTCAGCTCAGATTGGCTCCAGCACACACGTGACCCAAGTGAGGATACATGGTATAGAAGATGAATGGATGGATCGAGATCGTCAAAGCACAAGCCCTGGAATTCGTTCAAAATGTTTTCTACAAACCAAAATGGCCAACTTCTTGTTCAATTTGGGGAAAGGGTTCTTCAAACTTTTCCGTGCATTCTGTTATGATACACGGCCACTTAATTTTGTGTCGATCAGTCACTGCCGATTCTGCTGGGAGAGTTGGTCCAAGTACTAGCCTTGGAATTCGCTCAAAATATGTTCTTCAAACCAAAATGGCTGACTTCCTCTTCAATTTGGGGCATGGGTCCTTGAGACTTTTGCTTGCGTTCTGTTATGGTAGACACGCCCACCCAATTTTGTGTTGATCGGTGAAACTGGTGTCGAGGGGAGATTATTTCTCTAACTTTCACACAATTAAGAGAGGGCCTTTGCATTACGTGGTGATCGGGCCTTACTACTAAAAAAAAACAGTGAGGCTTTGTGTCGAGGACTAATACTCTGGCTGGCCACGAGACTGACAAAAAAAAAATGTGGCTTTTAAGGCTGTGATGACTCGGTTTTCCCCCTTAAAAGTTCCCCCTTCCCTCTAATTACGTTTCATTTCAGACAAACTGCGAAGGAGAGGGTAAAAAAGGAAAAGAAAAACAAGTCGGGCTCCATTTCATATGATTTTCCATTTCTAACAGGGCTTCTTGAGTTTATAATGAAAGAAACGTGCCAAAATGAGATAAAAATGAGGAATAAACTGTCCATTTATCTTCCTTATATTTTTCTCTCTAATAGGCAGGAGTGACATAAAACAGGCATTTACATTTACGGCACCACATTTCATAGCAAAGGCAGCATTTTGGCGGCTTTGTCACTCGTTTCAACGGTGCCTAAAAGTGAGTTGTCGAGTGCTATTTTCTCATTAACTCATATTTTAATGTGTTTTTATTCTCCCCTCACAGCTTGTGTATGCGTAAATAAATTTCCTCCACCACATGTGAGTGAGAATAATGACACTCATTTAGGGGCTGAATTAAAAGTTTGCCGTGAAAACTTTCTAAAAGCCTTTTTTTGCCTTTCACTCAGATCTCTAATTATTTTTCATATCCTCCAGCGATGTGCAGTAATATCGCCGCTTCCTGTTCAAACTTGCATACAGTGCATAGGGCTGACACCGTTGAAAGCATCCCCCCACCCATATCCTCACTTAAAGCAGAGGTAAGGAACAGCTGTTGAGGCTCCTGGGCTCCCCCTACAGGTGTGAAGTCTATAATAAATGGACAGTAGGAAACATGCTTTTACTGAAGAACGTACTGAAATTTTTGTTGGACTGTAGGCCTACACTATTACTAATAAAGACAGCACAGACGCTACCCGGGAAGGTGTCGTAGCTGGTCCACCAATTATTAAAGACCTCGAATGTTGGTCAAGATGGCAACAGCAGAGACATTGTCACACTAAATTCATCATAATATAAAATGTTTAGATATGTCAAATACTGTTAAAAACACGACTGTTACATTAATGTTAGCACAGACGCTAACAGGAAAGGTGTACTGGCTGGTATGAGAGAGCTCTAAAATATGACTTGAATAATTTTGCAACAGTTATCCGGGTTAAACTGGAAACATAGGGTGGTAGACCACCACGACTTATCCCAAAGGGCGTCCTTCAAATTATTATGATACTGTATCAAAAGTGACAACGGAGACACCACTTAACATGATATTACATTGAAATTATATACTGTTACTGCACAAACTGTTAACAAAAACATTAGCATAGACAGGAGAGGTGTACTGGCTGGTCCACCAATATTATAGATCACTGAAGTTGGTCATCAAGACAACAGTATAGATCAGTAATTTCCAACCTTTATGGAGCCAAGGCACATATTTTACAATAGAAAAATCTCACAGCACACCAACAAACAAAAACGTCACAACAAGTGGCTACATTAATTACTGTATGTACTTCCTACCTACCATCTAATACAATTGCAAATATTTGTTTTGTCTGTCACTATGGCTCACTGGCATAAATAGATGAACAAAGATACATTATTTCTTGTAAATAAAAATGTTTTTGGGCAATTAAGTAAAATTTGATAATTTCCCACACCACACCTGAAAAGCGCTCACGGCACACTAATGTGCCACGGCACACTGGTTGGGAATCAAATAGGGAAAATAAATACAATTTGACAGAAAAATAGCATTTTTAAAAAATGGAGCATAAAATTGAAAAAAAAAAACAAACAACACCAAAAACATCTCAAATGCTGTTACAAACACACAACCGTTAACAACAACTTTAGCCAAAAATGATAACAGGAGAGGTGTCCTGGCTGGTTCACCAATTATAATAGACTTTGGAAATAGGTGGCTATGGTAACACCAGAGATGATATTGTACCTTATTAAGTATGATTTTAAAGATTTTGAAGCTGTTAGGTCTAACTGCTATTAGACAACCATAACACTGCGTTACAAACAAATTGAAAGTTGTCAATGTTTTTTCAGTTGATTGAGGAGAATTTAACCTTGCTGAATCTGAAAATAACATCAGTTTCCCTTGTTCATACTTTGTGTGTGTCCATACACACACACACACTGTACAGGTATATATATAAAATTGTCCTAAGTCCATAAAAAAAAAATACCATTTTCAAACCAAAATGGCTGACTTCCTGTTCAATTTGGGGCAGGAGGCGGGGTACACCCTGAACTGGTTGCCAGCCAATCGCAGGGCACATAGAAACAAACAACCATTCGCTCTCACAGTTACACCTACGGGCAATTTAGCGTCGTCAATTAACCTACCATGCATGTTTTTGGGATGTGGGAGGAAACCGGAGCGCCCGGAGAAAACCCACACAGGCACGGGGAGAACATGTAAACTCCACACAGGATTGAACCCCGGTCCTCCGAACTGTGAGGCAGACGCTCTAACCAGTCGTCCACCGTGACGCCCACCTATATATATGTATATATATAACTGTGAAGTGTATTTCATTTGCTACAAGGAAGGACTCACACACCCCTTAGGGGGTGCCCCCCAGATTGAGAAACCCTGATATAAAGGGAAAATACCTGTACATGTAAACAAAAATGTAAAAAAAACACGTGGCCATTTTTCAAAAGTTGACCTGATTGAGCAAAACCACTCCGATATTTGGATTCAGCACATCAAAATGGTCCTAAATCATCTAAAACATATTGGACAATAATGTGTTGTTGACCAGTGTAATGTATTAAACAGGTCATCCAAATGCTTAAATGTGTATGTCGCACAAAAGTTTTTCAGTGAAAAAGATATTAAGGTCATCTGGAAAAAAAAAACAGTCTTTTAACTACATTAAAATTGACTTAAATTTAAATCAATTCATCATAAAATAATTTCAACAAAATTTAACATTAATAACTCGTACACACAAAATATTCTACTAATACAATTATTGCATCTGCTTTAACAAGTCAATTCCTCAGGAATTACTTGCAGAATTAAATTAACTGGTCCACCTTGCCGAGTTCCAAGATGGATGTTGAACACTAAACTCGCCAAGTCAAGAGGCTGCAATTACGATCCAGAGTGATTATCCTTGGCCATTAATAGCAGCAGATAACATGCCACAATCAAGCAAGCGCATAATTAATCAGTGGTTACTCTTTGTTAACCCCTCACATACCTCCCACTGCTTGCTTTCCTTCCCTGCTGGCTATTTCCAATGTAAAAAGGGTTACGGACAATTCCCAGCAGTGTAACTAAATGCATCGCCCAAAGCATACAAGACAAAAGCGAGTCACGCAATTGACAAAACATCAGTGAGAGCGGTAATGAACAAGGCGAGTGCTCTGACTGCTTCTTAATTCGCCAATCTATCATCCTTAAGCGTGATTAGAAAAAAAGAAAAAAGAAAAAGGCACCTCTTGGAGATATTAGGGAACTACTTTTTTGTTTGTTTCAACTCCATCAATGAGGTCACATTTTTCTCACCTTTTATGCATACTACTTTGTATAAGTAGCAAATCTCGTTATTCTTCATATACTGTCAACACTGCATCTCTAAATGAATGACATTGTGTTTTATTTTATCAAGGGCTGCAACAACGTTTTGATAAAATTGATAAAAATCGATAATTAAAAGTGTTGGTGACGAATATTCATTAACAATTTTTTGTGTCGTGCGATTCTTCCATCAGTCACCCGCTGCGTTGCTACGTTGCAAAGAGAGCAGTGAACCAAGAGGCTGCTCTTATGGATGTTACATATTTGCGTCTCTAAACCACAAAATATGCTGAATTTGGATGATATCAGAACTGTTGGTTAATGATTGGATCCTGATTAACTAATCACAATGAAGTCCTCACGCCTTCAATGCGTGCAGTTCCTGTACAGGTATTCCCAAGTGGAAGTGCTCATTTTTGATCAAAAATACAGATGTGCCATGACAGTGACGTTGCAGGCATGCCTGAAAATCTTGATGTGGCAGTTGAGACTGAGTAGACAGTGTAGTGACAGAGGATGAGAAAAACTATATTTTTAGCAGATATTGTATAGCACACTTGAATGTGTTTGTGTTGGTCCATGGACTACTTTTTTTACCTCAACATTTACTGTATGCATTATTATTTTATCCATCCATCCATTTTCCGTACCGTTTATCCTCACTAGGGTCTCGGGTGTGCTGGAGCCTATCCCAGCTATCTTTGGGCGAGAGGTGGGGTACACCCTGAACTGGTCACCAGCCACTCGCAGGGCACATACAAACAAACAACCATTCACACTCACATTGACACCTACGGGTAATTTAGAGTCTTCAGTAACCTACCGTGCATGTTTTATGGATGTGGGAGGAAACCGGAGAACCCGGAAAAAACCCACGCAGGCACGGTGAGCACATGCAAACTCCACACAGGCGAGGCCAGATTCGAACCTGGGTCCTTAGAACTGTGAGGCAGATGTTCCAATTTTATTTTATTAAGAGCTCTGGGATTTTCATGCAGCAACCTTTTTGTGCACTTTTATGCACTGCCAGTTTGAAATAACTTCCTAAAAAACTTTTTTATCTGATTCATCAAAAAAATAAATCATGAACTGATTCATCGATTAAATAATCGTTAGCTGCAGTCCTAAATGTGTTGCCTTTTCAAAATAAATTTGTTTTTTAAATATAGAGCGACGATTCACAACACCATCAGGAATGGAGCCAATCACAGTCCTTTGTATTAAAGGAAACATATGGAAAATTGACTTTTTCATTAAATGTGCAGTAATGGTTAATATGTCTGCTTCACAGTCGGGAGGGTCCTGGGTTTGAAAGTATGTTCTTCCAGCGCTTGTATGGGGGTTCTCCAAGTCCGCCGGCTTCCTCCCACATTCCATGCAAGTTAGGTTATTTGAAGACTAAATTGTCCCTAGGTGTGAATGTGTGCACGAATGCTTGAACTGTATGTCTATATGTACGCTGGGATTGACTGGTAACCAGTCCACGGTGTAACCTGCCTCTCGCCCAGAGTCAGCTTGGATGTGTTCCAGCCTACTTGCAACTCAAATGAGTATAAATGGACAAATAGTTGAGTATCTGGAGTGCCTCCCGTCCCACCCATCAAGTATGAGATTACCCAACCTAGTAAATCTTTTGTGAGCTGCCTATTTTCCAAAATGTGTCTGTGTGTTGTGACGTACCGGTGGGACTAATTTGCATAGTACTGCTGACTTGGCAGCTAGGCTGGGCCACCGTTTTCAATCATCTACATAGAAACACTAAAATGTCAAAAGTTAAAAGGTACAGTAAGAAGAACTGCAGTGTTAGCACAGATAAATAAGCCTTAAGGCTTCTTTATACTCGCGCAGACGGCGACCGCGCTGACGTCACTGCCGCTGTCCCACGAGTAGTTTCCCTTTATACTCGAGCGCAACCCACGGGCGCAGTTTTGAAAATGTACTGCAGTTCACCTCCAAGTCGGGGGTGTCGCTACGGCTGGTATTGGCTAGGACACCACAGGGTGGAGTTTCCTCTGCATTTCTTTGGCCATTTCTGGTAGCCGTTTTTACTTTCCTTTCAGTAACAACAGGCAACAGTGTCTGTTCAAACAAATGGACCTAGATGACCAGATGATACGTTTAGTTATGCTGAAAAATCGATCGAGAATGCGGCGGCGTAGATGGTATGTAGAACCAAGGGGCACGCTGAGTCCGTCATCACAGCATGTGACTAAAACGGACCAATCACGAGAGATGATCTCCGCGGCGTTTGACGCGCAGCAACAATTTTCGCCGTGTGCGTGTCAAGCGATGCAGAGGGGGCACGCGGGCCAATTGGTCGGTTACGTGATGCAATGCGGACGTTGTCGGCCGCGCCAGCGCGGGAGTATAAAGATGCCTTTAGAGAACAGTGTGGTTTCTTCATAGATTTACATATATTGTAAGATGGATATCCTAAATATCGTGTTCCATCATAGATGTTTTTCCCACACTGTATCTAATAATCACTGCATTGTGAAAAGTGTGTGTGTAAAATATCATATGGCGGCTTATTCTGCAATTCCTCATCCTAACTATGAAGGACTGATTGGCCTTGGCTGAGGTATGCACTCAACAGAGTGCAATTCTGGTTATTTATGTTCTGGTTGTAAATATTCCCTCTTTAATGACAACAGTCTGATTGTGTATTTTCTACACGTTAATATGTTCAGGACAGGCTGAATTCGGATTAATTCAGCCTGTCCTGAACATATAAATATATATCTTCACCTGTCTGAGTCGTACACAATGTTTGTAGATCACTATCAAAGCTTTGGCGCTGTTTGACCTTCATCCCCAGATGAAAAAAACTCAGGCTTATTTCCCTTCGAGAGAAAACACTGTCAAACCCAAAGACCACGGACTTTCAAACTTTCAAAACCAGCATTCCCCTCATGAGTCCTCTGAGGATCCAGGCATCCATCAACGCCACAACCCAAACTGCAGTATTCACTGCTCAGTCCTTGTATTTTATTTAACGTATTACACTCCATTAAGGACCAAAAAAACCTAACAGTAAAATCTTCACATGTTGCCAGCATTCATGCTAAACTAATGGAAACACGGGTGACATCCGGCACACGCCTGAACAGCTGCCACTCACCGCTCTTATTATTCTATTATATATTATTATTCTGCTAAATTCTGCTCATAGTTTCGCTTCAGCCCGAATCAAACGCTATGGTGAGGACAAACCAGAACACCTCCCATAATCCGCCTCAAAACAAAAGATTCTCCATTCCCCAAATCGCTCATTATTTGCATACAAAACACTTAGTTTCATGTTTGTCATCAATTATCAATGGTGTCATGGTTGCATTGTTGATGTGTTTGTGTGACATGTTGGTTGAGCTTTCTTGGATGTTGAAAATTTCCCCAAATCGGATGAGAGAAGTCCGACCGGATTGACGTGGAAATCTCACGCTGCACGACAATGGCATCAGCCATTGTGAATGTCAAATGCAGATTAAGAGATTGTATGACCTACAATATATACCGTATCGGTTTGGAAGAGTAATTAGCATGTTTCCGTCAGCTCCAACCTTTGAAAAGTGACATCCCTGTGATGCTGTGGCAACTCTCTGTGGACAATTATTTGTGCTGTAAGATGTGACAACAAATACGTCAGGAAAAGCCTATATAACAATGGAAATGAATTTGGGGTTAGAGGCACTTTAAATGGTGTCAGGTGTGTGCTGACTCGCATTTAACATGAGTTCAAATGCAATTGGTTAATTCTACACACAGCTCAATCCTAATTATAAGAGGGTGTGCACACTTGTGCAACCACATTACATGAATTGTTTAAAGAAATTTTTTTTTTTCAGTCGAGTTGTACATGTTATAGGTCATATTAATAATGGTGGAAAATGTTTTGAAATTATTTATCTTATTTTGTATATCACAAAAACCTGGCATTTGAACAGCTGGATGAAGACTTTTTTATATATATTATATCGTAGGTAGGTAGGTAGGTATTTACTATATGTACTTTATTCAGAGGTATGATTCGATAGATAGATAGATAGATAGATAGATAGATAGATAGATAGATAGATAGATAGATAGATAGATAGATAGATAGATAGATAGATAGATAGATAGATATTTTATTCATCCCATGAGAGAATTGTGATTGTTGTTTACTACAATAAACCTATTCAACGACTCTTTTCCAGGAACTTCCTCATTCTAAACAACATGGCAGCCTGATGATTGATGACCCAGTGACGAACGTGTGCCAAGTCTTTGTTATTAATAAAAACATGTTTGCAGCGACAAGACGACTTAGCATCAATGATCCCATCGTGACAGAAAGGATCAGAAACGTGTTCGCTTTGCTAACCCAAAGCCTTGGGAATTAGTCGGTGCTAATGTGGCTATTTCCCCCCGCCCTCCCCCCAGATCAAAAGGTGACGAGTTGACTCACTGCCGAAGGGATCACCTCAATGACATGCTCGTGCAAAGGAGGTCTGACTCGCACCAGCTTCATATTCCGACACTAATGATGAGACTCATACATATGTTCGTGACAAACACCTCAGGCAAACTATTACAAGGGTTGGATGAAAACATAATTCATTATGTTTATACGACATTTAAAAAAAACAGCACACACACCCACATACACATGGGTTCTCTTTGGTGACGTTTGTGTTTGATCTCTATCTCTGATAAAAACACTAACTCACCCAGCCTGACTTGCTGGGCCATGTTCTGCACAAAGTGCCTGCGGGGGTTTTACCGCACACCTGCACAAAGAGTTGTACTGGAGGATGACTCGGCGGAGAACTTGAGTAAGAAACAAAGTACATTTGGGCAGGATTTGGGTATACAGTAGGTCTAAGTACGAGTTGACCAAGCCAAGAGCAGGACTTGAATAAAATATTATCAGAATCTGGCCAAACTTAGAACTGGGCTTGCCCAGGATTTGAGTCAACTCATAAATTACTAAGGCCAAAAAAGAAGCAATTGAGCTGGACTCGTGCCGGACTTAACCAGGAGTTAAGGAGGACTTGATTAGGGTTTGAGTAAGAGTTGTGTATGACTTTAAGATTTAAGAAGTACTTTATCAGGACTTGAGCAGATCATGGATGGGAAATGAACTGACCTTGCGCAGGATTTGAGCAGGACTTGGACATGTTTTCCCCAGGCGTTCAGCAGAAATTGAACAGGACTTGAGCATCAGTTGCACACGACTAGTGTTGTATTGGGGTAAGAATCAAGCTGGACTTGAGTGGGGCTTGGGTTGGACATTTGGTAAGGATTGGAGCATAATTTGAGCCGCACCTGATACGTACATATCCGGGAAGAGTTAAGTATGATAGTAGGACTTGAGTATGACTAAATGGACTTGGATGCGACATGAGCAGGTTTTCAGCAGGACTTGAGCTGGATATGGTACAATTTGCACGGGATTAAGCAGGATTTGAGCTACACCTGAGCAGTATTTAAGATCGACTTGAGTGGAACTCAAATGTGAGTTGAATAGGTCCTAAGTAGGACTTTCCAAAAAATGTAAGTGGATTTAGGCAGAACCTGAGCAGGACCTTTACCAGGACTTCAGCCCAACTTTAACAGGACTTTAGCAGCACTAGGGTAGGACTTGGGAAGGTCTTAACTATGATTTAGGCAGGACCTGAGCCTGACTCGAGCCAGAATTGAGACTGAGGATTATATAGCCTCAACTTCCATAGCTATGCCTGCCTCCTTGCGGTATGCAGGCATCAGCGCTGTGCATATAGGAAACCAACCCAATCCTCCCTTAAAAACACACACAACCAAAGGCCTAGCTGGATTCTTTCATCACTTTAAGACTTTAGCCTGGCACCCCATTCATACACAGTAACGCACCCCCTCAAAGGTGTACTCCTATCATGTGCGTGCAGTCCCTGTCATCTGCATAAAAGTGTGCATGCATTAGCATGTTGTCATGCCTGTGTGAGCGACAGCCGGGTGTAAATTGTGTGCGGGTGTGGCGTAATGAGGACTGATGGCTCATGCCTGCTGTATATTCCGGCAGGGTGTCTTCTGACAGCTCTGGGAGGCGATAAAGTAATAACTAATAACGCGGCAGATAGTAGCGCCACTGTGTGACAACTGTGCTGAGAGAGTGCAAGGCTTGTGTAGTGGTGGCAGGGAGGGAGTGGCGGTATTGGTGCCTGTGCTAAGGGGGCTTCCTTTCAAGTTTCAAAGACAACCTCCGGTGATGGTTTCAAACCTAATTCGCTACCTCCAATAAACACACAGGCAAAAAGAGAATACATAAACTGTTTAACAATGGCTCACTTTGAAAATGAAAGCGAGGAGAAAGCGAGCAGCCATCAGGCCGCCATTCCATTTTCATAATCCATCACAACTAGAAACAGAAATTGAAATGAGAGGAGCTCCAGTAGGTGTGTAGAGGAAGCGCCAGGGACAGAAGAGACCCCCTCCCCCCACCCACCTCCCAACCCCTCTGCTCCCTAACTCTTCTTTTCCTATAGAGGTGCATGATCCTACTCGGGTCCTTACAAGGGGGGGGGGGGGGGGTTCCTCTATAAATCATGCCTCTCCCCACCTCATGTAGAAAGACGGAAAATAAGTCTCTGTTTAGTGGCAAGACTCTGTTTCCTCTTCTTCTTTCCGGCTTCAGTGTTTTACTGTCAGGGTCTTGGCTTTTAATGGTTGTGTTAAATTAATATTGATGTTTAATGGTATTAGCTTTGCCAATGCTCTAAGGAGTGTTATTAAAAGTGCAGAGGTAGCTGTTTGAGTTGGCATGAGAACATGCTGATTTAAAAAATTTGTTGATAGGATGGGATGATCTCTCTGAATGTTAGTCTTGTTTCGAGTTGATGTAAACGCTGTAGTTCAACTTCCCATAGTTTTTTTTCCTTCTTTAGCCTCAATCAACAGCACCTCTGTTGCAGCTGTAGTGTACAAAGACAACATCATGAAATGAAGACGAATGAAAACGTTTCAGAGGCAAAACAAAAAGGTACCTAACATGCATGGTTTTCGAATGTGGCTACATGGGAACACCACAGCTTTGAACCCCAAACCTCAAAACTGTGAGGCAGATGTACTAACCACTAGGTCAGAATATGATGCTTTTAAACACATTACTAAAAATCCGATGTTCAGAGACGTTTTTAACTCAGCTGTCAAAAACAGAGACAAACACTGTACGAGTGAGTCTGGCAGAAAGAGAATCAGTGCAGACTTCCAACTCATTCCAGCAAAATGTTAGCATATCTGTTGTAGACGTCACAAATGTCATTATGACATTAACAAGCCAAAATCAATTCGCTTGGCTTGGACTCGGCCGGTGCAGATGGAAAGTATGTCCGGCCGCACGGCCCAATTTCAAACCATGCACGGCATCCACGCTTGGCTGTCAGGCCACATTTTGGCGCTGCCGCTCATCTATTTATTTACAGATCTACAGCTGCACGATCAATTCTGATCAAGTTTAGCTGTACGAGAGAGGCGTCGCGACAGCCGGCGGCGGGAGCAAGCGAGCTGAAAAGAAAGCACAGACACGCGCGGATTTTGTTTTAAGAGGTAAACCGCAGGTTTGGGTATTGGGTGGGGGTTTGGGGGCGGCGGTACTGATCCGTATTTTCCCCCGCTGCGCCATCAGGCCAGGCCTTGTAACCGGAGCGCCGGCTAATGCCTCGGCAGTGTTTAAAGAAGCACAGAAACCATTTAGCTATAATAGCTAGCCCTTTTCAATAACAAACCTCGGGAATAAAAAGGTGGCTAGATTTGGAAAAAAAAATACACAAGGCAAGGACTTTGAGTAATAAAAAAAAAAACCCAGACTCTACCACAACACCGACACCGCCATTTTCTTCTTCACCTGCAGGCATTCATCTGCGTTTTACTCACCTTTACCATCACAATGAGAGGTGTCAAAGGGTACACTCGCTCACACACACAGGCTCACGAGACCCTCCATTTCTGACTGATGCTGTCATATGATATGATACACTGCTTGTCAGTTATCATTAATTTACAGCTACTTTGTACTACACCACCACCACCCCTCCCCGCGTCTTTCATGCCAAATAAACTTGTTTCACCTGTAGCCATGTGAATGCTGCTGCTGTTATTAAACAAATAAAATAAAAAAAGGCACACACCCCCTCCAAATACATCCAAATACAATGCACACAATAACGCTTTTGAACTGGAAACTTTAAAACAATGTTGTTTTTAGCCGTTAGTTTCCCTGATGGCAACATCCTTTTGTTTTTTCTCATTGCTGAGAATGCTCATCTTGGAAAACAGAGAACGTTCTATAGGGGATGGTAATACTGATAATACTGATTTCAATGTTGTTGTTGATATTGACTCATGAGTTTAATACTTCAGCTTCAGTTTTCCTCCTTCATGCACTGCTGTGCAAATATTTCTTGGGACTAAAGGGGAGGATAAGACCTTTACACGTTATTTAGTGTCTTTTCACTTCTAATAATTATTTTCAAAGCCAGAAAATAAGTGCACTGAAGAGGAGAAATGGAAGAAAAAGAACACACCTTTTTTCACTGTTCTATTATTTCTTTTAACAATATTTTATTTTTACCAATAAAATTATGTCCCTTTTTTAAAATAATGATGATCAAGAGTAATAAATAAATAAATAACAAAAACACAAGACCCATGAAGAGTCATTCAAATTTAGCAATTTCATGCATCCAACTTATTTATTAAAAAGTATCTGTATGGACTAATGTTTATTTATTAATGGACTTATTTGTATTTACTTAGTATTGGATTTATATGAAATTTTACCAAATCTCACACCAACAGTGTTCAATGTAATCATGCAAGTATCAACACAACCACCATATTGACCACAGCATTATTGTGTTTGTGCTAATAACACGTCTCTCGCAATTTGTACATTTAAGTCTCAGGTGGGACAAGACATCGTAATTGTGATATATTGTATCATGTCGTATATTTCTTACGCATGTCTTGAGTAAAATATCAATACACCAACATAAGATATCAATACTGCTGTTGTCCAGCTGCCTATTGTTATCAGTGCTGGAGTGTAAAAGGGTTGGACAAACTATCTTTATCGTGATACATCCCATTGTGAACGTTCATGGTCCAGTATCATTACAACAACTTTAAAAAGAATACTGATTGTGTTGCTGTCCGATGAAATGTCCAATTGCACACTGTTTTTTACTTGATGCCAATGCCGTTATTCTCCTCCATGTACTATCAAGATTGCTTATCTAAACAAATTAAAATATGCTAATATAATAATAATTGTTTTTAACTCAGCAACTTGCCATCTGTGCCTGCAAACACCATAATAAATGGTCTTTCTAAATAATACTGCAATGTAACACATGGTTTTCTTACAGTATGTTGAGTATTATATGATTGCTGTACTGTATTGTGACATTACCGCAGGCAAAATATGTTCACAATATCATACTGAGTATAATAAAAATGGCTGAGTTTGGCAAGGTACACATTTTATACCTTCACATTTTTCAGTACCCTTTTGTTAGAGTGCTGGTTGGAGAAGTTTGGTACATTTAATTGAAGCGGAAATAAGTACTGCTGATTTCGACATGTTTTGTTAGCACACAGCATTATACATCTTTGTTTCAAATGAATTGGCTAATTCTACTCTATTTATGTAGCTGACACAGCGATCATGTCCACACAACCCTAATCGAGGTTTACCGAGTTCGAATAGAACCAACGCGAAGTGAACTAAAATGTATGAATAGTGTCACATTATTGTGTCAGACATTAAACGCTTACAAATGCCAACTTAGACTATTATCCACCACTGATTCTATAGTTTTGATTCATGTGTAGTTGTCACTGTTGCTTGTAGTTGTATGTCAGTGAAAACTACTTATATAAAGATAATTTGGTGATACATACAGTACATAGCTATAGTGCATGCAATGCTGCCGACTATTCTTGCTGACTTTAGTTCCTGTTGACATCTGCATACTGTGTATAGTGTTGCAGTTATTATTATTATCATTATTACAATTATACAGTTTCCACATACACTCTACTACCGCTGTTCATTCTCATTTCTTGTTGTAAATATAGCGTTGTAAATTATTAGCCATTAGTATTTTGCATTTAAATTTGTTTGATCTGTTCATCCTACAGTTCTGTTACTTTTTTGCTATAAAACTGAAATTTCCAAACTGCAGCACTATTCTGGGATGTACTTTGAAGCCTTCACAGTCACATTTGTAGGCCCGTGTGAACAAGGATCACTTTGACAGTGTTGTACTGTAGTTGGTAAGTGAAACCTTTCCCTTAGTCATAAAAGTTCTCTTCTTGTGCTTGTGCCAGAACATGCGCCGCTTGTCATACCTAACTTGCACGTTTCCGCGTTAATCACTGAGAATCCTTCAAGTCAATATGGCTGTTCCCATGACCCATGTTAATAGCGTCAAGGGGTAACCAGGTTTGGGGTCATGCACGGTGGGCGTGGACGCGTTCCTGAAGTTCAGAACTGCATGCTCCGGGGGACAGGCCGTCAAAAGGAGAAGCAGGCCACTCTGTTACAGAACAACGTCTCGACCCTACGGGGCCCCCACCGGCGACAGCTCCCATGTCCTGGACAGCAACCCCCCCCCCATGTGGCACACAGGTAGCGCACCCTGGGGGCGTGCTCAGAGATAAAAACAACACACACCAGGACACCTGCGTCTGAAGCTGTAATTTGTCTTCTCCCATGTTCAAGGTGTTTGATGAGCATGAGAGGAAAAGGTGAAATAGCGAGCAAAACAGGCCGAGTAAAAGGGTAATCCTCAAACTCACAGTAAGTACGTTCTTCTTTAGGTTTGATGAATAATTCCTCAACTTATATGCAACTCAAAAAGTTTACTTGGGAAGTGTTTCTCTGCTGTGTGTGTCACTGGGCATGAGTAGCTGGGGGTGACTGGTGATCCCTGCCTCTCGCTGTTTAGCTAATGCCGGGGTATTAGTGAGGGTCCCTCCCAGAGGCAGTGACTATACAGGCTCTGGCGAGAAGGCGCTCATCAACATCAACGTCACCGCCCCCCCAAACCACACACCCACACCTAGACACACACACAACACCACCCCCACTTTCAAAGAAGGCTTTAGCCATTTATAGTAATCAGCCCGGTCAGGTCGGCCTATACCGCCCAAATCCTTTCATGGCTATCTGGAGAAACTCAGGGCCTGCTAGGGGCAGGGCGGAGAGGGAGGCGGTGGGATTCACTCATAAGGGATTGTGAAAAAGCTGTGACATGCGCTTATTTACGGCCCAATAATTCCTCAACAAAAATATATAGACGGTTAGGGAAATAAATCATTTGCAAGACAGGAGTTGAAAACTATCCTGCGGCACAAATAAGCCATCTTGAGTACTTGGTAAACACACTCAAACTTTTAGTTGCCATGTTGATCACCAAATTAAAATGACATCAAGAGGATCAGTGTGGTGGCTTTGCAACAACATTCACTCCAAATAAGGGAAACACCAGACGTTTTTGACATATGTAAAATCACATAAAATCAGTATGAGTCCATTAGCATGTGTGGCATCAGCATCTTGCTCAAGAAGTGTGGTTACTTTTGACTGGGGTTCAAATCCCGGCCCCTCCTGTGTGGAGTTTGTATGTTCTCCCCGTGCCTGTGTGGGTTTTCTCCAGGCACTCCGGTTTCCTCCCACATCCCAAAAACAAGCATGGTAGGTTGATTGAGGATTCTAAATTGCCCTTAGGTGTGAATGTGTGCGCAAATGGTTGTTTGTTTATATGTGCCCTGCAATTGGCTGGCGACCAGTTCAGGGTGTACCCTGCCTCTCGCCCGAAGTTAGCTGGGATAGGCTCCAGCACGCCCGCGACCCTTGTGAGGATAAAGCGGTACAGAAGATGGATGGATGGATGGATTAGCAAAGTCACATTTCATCAATTTAAGACTACCACATGTCCCAATGGAGTGTGGATCCAGTGCCGGTAGCCACTGGGTTGAGTGAGTAAGGGGAGAGGGTCGTGAAGCTTTGCGCTAACGTTAGCTGCCAAAACTAGTCGCGTTTGTTAACTTCTTTTTAGGCAGAAATCTGCAGCCTTAAAAGGTGCAAAAACTCAGAGGTCAAACTGTGCTCTTGCATGATGTCAGCATTTATTTTGGATACATGTGGGTTGCTTTTTATTTGGCTTTTTGTGCCAATTCTATGATTTTTTTTTTTTTTAAAGGACAACCACAAGATGAATGATATAAAGGGTACAGCTTTCCATTTAGCCAAGAGTTGACGGCACGTACGTAGCCACTGGAATACATAAACATGAGAAGCAACTCGTACAAATTGTACTAACCTTGGCATTAAAAGAAGAGAAGGCCTGGCTCTCAGTCTCTGCTCTAATTCATCCAAAAGTGTTCTATAGGGTTGAGGTCAGGATTGTGCAGGGCAGTCAAGTTCATCCACATCAAACTCACTCATCCGTCCGTGTCTTTATGAACTTTGATTTGTGCACTGATGCACAGTCATGTTGGAACAGGAAGGGGCTGCTGCTAATGCTTCAGCATACCAAGAGATTTTGGACAGTCAAACCGTTTGGGGATATCCCCTTCCTGTTGCAACATGTCTGTGATCTGGTGCACAAAGCAAGGTCCATAAAGACATGGACGAGAGAATTTGGTATCAATGAACTTGACTGGCATGCACAGAGTCCTGCCCTCAACCCGATAGAACAGCTTTGGGTTGATTTCGAGTGGAAAGTGAGCCAGGCCTTCTCGTCCAACATCAGTGTGTGACCTCAAAAATTTGCTCCTACAAGAAGGGGCAACAATTCCCATAAACTCACTCCTAAACCTTGTTGAAAGCCTTCCCACAAGAGTTGAAGCTGTTACAGCTACAAAGGGTAGAACAACATCATATTAAACTATATGGATTTAGAATGGGATATGACTTAAAATCATATGTGAGTCAAAGCAGGTGAGCGAATACTTTTGGAAGTATATATAAAGCTAAACAAAGTAGCGGTAGACATGTTCCACTGTATGTGCACCAGTAACAGTGGGTCTCCTCCAAGCTGAGCTAATCTACAGAAGCTATGGCCCCGCTGTCAACTTTCTAAAGGGGAGTGTAGATAGAGGCGCAGCGGTGTACCATGTACATCCTCGCTGTTAATCACAAAACATAAACACAGTACAAAAGAACAGAGGCCATCTTGACCTGAAACAGGATGAAGGACAACGGGAAAGGACAGAGAAAGGAAGGAGGCTACCATACCGACCTTTGAACAAACAGCAATTTGTAGAGGGAGTTAGGGCTGCAGACTCTGTGCCCACAATGAGCCATGAGCGGCGGCGCTTTCAAGCTCAAGACAGTAGGGATATTAAGAGTGTAAAAGGGGCGAGCTATCTCGCCCTGGCGCATAATCAAAGGGATTAAAGTATGGGAAGCCAAGCTCACAGGTTATCGTCCAGGAAGCGAGTCGTTATCAAAAAGCTCAAAGTGCCTCAATTTTCCTGCATCAGAAGTGTTTTGGGCCGGGTCGTCCGGCATGATTGTAGGTAGGAGAGCAGTGTTATCGGAAGAAAAAATAAAACATAAAAAATAATATTTTATATATATATACACACAGTGGGGAAAATAAGTATTTAGTCAGCCACCAATTGTGCAAGTTCTCCCACTTAAAAAGATGAGCGAGGCCTGTAATTTTCATCATAGTAGGTATACCTATGAGAGACAAATATGAGAGAAAAAAAAAATCCAGAAAACTACATTGTCTGATTTTTAAAAAATGTATTAGCAATTTATGGTGGAAAATAAGTATATGGTCACCTTCAAAACAGCAAGATTTTTGGCTCTCACAGACCTCTAACTTCTTCTTTAAGAGGCTCCTCTGTCCTCCACACGTAACCTGTATTAATGGCACCTGTTTGAACTCTTATCAGTATAAAAGACACCTGTCCACAACCTCAAACAGTCACACTCCAAACTCCACTATTGCCAAGACCAAAGAGCTGTCAAAGGACACCAGAAACAAATTGTAGACCTGCACCAGGCTGGGAAGACTATATCTGCAATAGGTAAGCAGCTTGGTGCGAAGAAATCAACTGTAAGAGCAATTATTAGAAAATGGAAGACATACAAGACCACTGATAATCTCCCCCGATCTGGGGCTCCACGAAAGATCTCACACCGTGGGGTCAAAATGATCACAAGAACGGTGAGCAAAAATTCATCATGCTTTGGGGCTGTTTTTCTGCAAAGAGACCAGGAAATAATTAATGGGTCCATGTATCATGAGATTTTGAGTGAAAACCTCCTTCCATTAGCAAGGGAATTGAAGATGAAACGTGGCTGGGTCTTTCAGCATGACAATGATCCCAAACACCCAGAGTGGCTTCGTAAGAAGCATTTCAAGGTCCTGAAGTGGCCTAGCCAGTCTCCAGATCTCAACCCCATAGAAAATCTTTGGCAGGATTTGAAAGTCTGTGTTGCCCAGCAACAGCCCCAAAACATCACTGCTCAAGAGGAGATCTGCATGGAGGAATGGGCCAAGATAGCAGCAACAGTGTGTGAAAACCTTGTGAAGACTTACAGAAAATCTTTGACCTCTGTCATTGTCAACAAAGGGTATATATGGGTATATATATATATATATATATATATATATATATATATATGTGTATAAAAAAAAAATATATATATATATATACACATATATATATATATATATTGAGATGAACTTTTGTTATTGACCAAATACTTATTTTCCACCATAATTTGCTAATAAATCAGACAATGTGATTTTCTGGATTTTTTTTTCTCATTTTGTCTCTCATAGGTGAGATATACATGTGATGAAAATTATAGGCCTCTCTCATCTTTTTAAGTGGGAGAACTTACAATTGGTGGCTGACTAAATTCTTTTTTGACCCACTGTGTGTGCGTGTGTGTGTGTGTATATATATATATATATATATATATATATATATATATATATATATATATATTTATATATATATATAATTTATTCTTTTTTTTTTATTCTTTGGCAAAGTCTGTGAATCTTAGTGTAATCAATGACGTCCCACATTTGCTTGATGAAAATGACAGATTATATATGTTTCAAATAAATATTGTGGCACCACAATCAGATTCCATCGATGGGGCCGAGATGTTCATTGTTGCACAGGAATAATACTAGGTATAAACAAGCGACTGAGACTGAACAATAAAAAATGAATGAAGACAGATGCTTGTGCAAAATTCTAAAATTTCTAATGGCGAGTCCCTGCCAAAAGTCCCAATTTCCATTAAATGGTCTAGTTCAGTTTCAGCTCCCTGTCACACAGTCCCCCTTTGTTGCGGGGTTTTGTGGGGGTACATTCCGGAATGTTTGACACACTGCTGTTTTTGATTGGTTGGTTGACAAGGCATGAAATAAAATGAAAACATTTTATATTCCGCGATCCTCATTAGGGTCGTGGCTAACTGCAGCCTATCCATGCTGGGCAAGAGGCAGGGTACACCATGGACTGGTCAGCAGCCAAAAATACGATCAAGTAAGAGAATTGTCACAGAGTAAACCGTACGCCTTCTGTCATGTGACAATGAAGAAACAAAATGTCAAAACTGTGTTTATTGGGGGACATCAAATTTGAGCTTAATTTAGAAGAAAACAATGAGTTGGAAGCGGTGCCTGCGTCACTTCCGGGTTATTGTAATTTTAAATTACAGCGTTATAAATCATGATCTTTGATAGATATGAGGGGCACCACGTCATATTTTTACAAGTTTAACTTGAGGCGAAATGACGACAAACCTTTATAATCAGTCTCTTAACGGAAGGTGGCTACAATTTAGGAATTTTGAGTTCGAGACTTTCTAGAGGTTTTGTTCCAAATCCAATCACAAGCAGGACGGTTCGGGTGACGTTCGGAGCGGGCGCGCTGCGTCCGCTTCCGTACTCTCTGACTGAGTTCGGGCCCCCAAGCAGGGTGGCTCGAAGCGCTTGCAGGAAGTGGCAGCCGGGGATCGATGTGTCCTTCAACCTCGGGTGAGGTGGGCGTCCTGCCTGGCGCGGTCGTCGGCGAGTTGTTCTGAGTGACCAAAAAGACCTCAACACCAAGACTCCGAAAAACGTCTGAACTTCTCCCAGCTCCGGCCCCTTTTATGGCCAGAGCCGGTAGAACAGGGGGGGTTTACCTCCCTCTCCCCCCCTCCTTTTCTACCACCTTCCCGAACACCGAGGGGCTGAACTGCCTTTTGGCGTTATTTTTCCATTCCATTATTTTGTGGTTTAAAACCAGTGGAATAAAATATTAATTATTGGATTTAAGATAACGAGACCATTTTCCCACCCTGCATTGTTCCACGCTCATTCTCTTTCATACCTGTAATGAATGTTTCAAATGTTATGTATTGTGGAGAACATTATTATTTTCATGTGACATTTGTGGCGTGGGGTGAGACATTCCATCTGGTTAAGTTAACAACAGATTTTACGTTAGACATTCAAGTTTGCAGCAAAACCGTCACTAGTGGCGTTCATGTAAGGTTCTTAAAATATCGACTCCCATTCGAGTCACAGACTGTCTTATGAACCCCTGTCTGTAGTGTCGTTCCGTCGCCCATGGGTGTCGCTGTTGCCTGGTCCAACTCCCAAGTAGCAGGTCTCAGCAGGGTGGAGGCGTCGCTCCGGGTCCAATCCTTCGACTGGCGGGGAGTTAATTAACTTAGCGTTCGGGGGCAAACCCAGCATCACTTTGAAGTCTCAGGCAGACGTGATTCACTTAGCGTCGGCATGGCAAAGCAAATGTCTGTGTCTTGTTGAAGATAGTTTATTGTGTTAATTCGTTTAGAGTCTGCATGTGACTCTGGAGCTACAGTCTACCTCTGCGGGGAGTGGCAGTAGTGTGAGGCTGGGGTGCCGGGTGGCATCCTGTCCGCTACATATCCCCCCCTGCGGCGGCTGGATCAGGCGGATGTAGGCGATGTCTCGTTGAAAGATGGCACAGGTTGGCAGGAACACACACACAACAAGGCAGTTACCAAAGTACAACCTTAGTGCATATCACCCCCCTTATGGCTCCAACAGTTGTTCATGGCAACTTCCAATATAAGGTCAGCCTATATGTGTATATGGGTCAGGATTGATGTGTGTGGATGGATGTGTGTAGGTGTGGCTATTGGGATAGCAGGGAGAGTAGAAATACATTGGGCGTAGCTAAAACTAAAGGCAAGCATTACCTAGGTGTAGAGTTCTCAGTAAAAATCACACAAAAACCTCCTCCCCTGTCTGTATGGGGTTAGGTTCTTTTCCTATGGAAATTTTGGGTCGCACAGCTGAGCACTGGTTCAGAAGACCCTGCAAGTTCTGAGTCTTTAGGTAGAGCAGCTAGGCGATGCCGAAGGTCATGCAGTAAGGGCAATTAAGATGTTATCTGCTGTGGACCAGGAATGCATGAGCGGGAGCTCGAGTGTACTGTCCTCAGTGCTCATAACGCGTAAGGTGTTGTCAATGTGGGTGATGTCAATCACCTGGGTTCCTTCAAACTGAATCTGTGTAAGTGTCTCAGCCTTGTGAGGCTGTACCCAATGGCGGCGTCATGCTTCCCGGCTTCCTCATTCATCGAACGGACCGCGACATGGAAACATCGGGGAAAACAAAGGGCAACGGGATATGCCTTTATATCAACGAAAAATGGTGTACGGACGTCACGGAGCTCAGCACACACTGCAGCCCGCATTTTGAGTCGCTATTTTTAAACTGTAAACCATTCTACTCGCCACGTGAGTTTGCATCGTTCATACTGGCTGGAGTCTACATACCGCCTCAAGCTAACACGAATGCCGCACTGCTAACGCTCGCCGAACAAGTCAACGAAATTGAAAAAAAACACCCGGACTCACCCCTCATTATTCTTGGGGACTTTAACAAAGCTAAACTCAACCACGAACTCCCTAAATACAAGCAGCACATCGACTGTCCTACCAGGGAAAATAATATTTTAGACCACTGCTACACTACGGTACAAAACGCATACCGCGCTATACCTCGTGCAGCCCTGGGCTCGTCTGATCACTGCTTAATTCACTTAATACCGACGTACAGGCAAGAACTTAAATGCGCGAAGCCTACAGTGAAAACAGTGAAAAAGTGGACCAATGAAGCAAAGATGGAACTTCAAAGCTGTTTAGACTGCACAGACTGGAGTGTCTTTGAAAATTCAGCTGGCAGCCTGGATGAATATACGGACACTGTCACATCCTATATCAGTTTCTGTGAAGAGGTTTGTGTAGCAACAAAATCATTTCGCACATTCAACAACAACAAGCCGTGGTTCACTGCTAAACTTAAGCAGCTTCGCCAAGCTAAGGAGGACGCATATCAGAGCGGGGACAGGGCTCTGTATAATCGAGCTAGAAACCAGCTTACTAAAGAAATTAACATTGCAAAGAGGATCTATGCAGCAAAATTGGAAAATCAGTTTAGCGCAAACGACTCTAAATCAGTCTGGCATGCATTCCAATCGCTGACTAATTACAAACGACGATCCCCCCAAGCTGAGAACAATAGCACACTAGCCAATGACCTGAATACCTTCTACTGCAGATTTGAAAAGGGCAGTTTCACACCACACACCCGCGACCACAATCACACCTCTGACTTCTGCGTTAACCATCCATGAACAGGATGTGAGACGCATCTTCAAACAACAAAAGATTAACAAAGCGGCAGGCCCGGGCCATGTGTCCCCATCCTGCCTCAAAGTCTGCGCGGACCAGCTCGCTCCAGTCTTCACTCAGATCTTCAATAGATCTCTGGAAATGTGCGAAGTTCCATCCTGTTTCAAACGCTCCACCATCATTCCAGTCCCCAAGAAACCTGCAATCTCGGGTCTGAATGACTACAGACCTGTCACTTTGACATCTGTGGTCATGAAGTCCTTTGAACGTCTCGTGTTGGACCACCTCAAGAGTGTCACAGGTCCCCTGCTGGACCCCCTGCAGTTTGCCTACCAAGCGAACAGGTCTGCGGATGATGCAGTCAACATGGGACTGCACTTCATCCTAGAACACCTCGACAGTGCAGGGACCTACGCCAGGATCCTGTTCGTGGACTTCAGCTCAGCGTTCAACACCATCATCCCTGAACTTCTTTCAACCAAGCTTCTCCAGCTCAGCGTCTCACCTGCCATCTGCCAGTGGATTTACAGCTTTCTGACGGGCAGGACACAGCAGGTCAGGCTGGGGGAGGCCACCTCATCCACACGCAGCATCAGCACTGGGGCGCCCCAAGGTTGTGTCCTCTCTCCGCTGCTCTTCTCTCTCTACACGAACGACTGCACCTCAGCGAACCCGACTGTCAAACTCCTGAAGTTTGCAGATGACACCACTGTCATCGGCCTCATCAAGGACGGTGACGAGTCTGCATATCGACAGGAAGCGGAGCGGCTGGAGCTGTGGTGCGGCCGACACAACCTGGAGCTGAACACGCTCAAGACTGTAGAGATGATCGTGGACTTCAGGAGGCATCCTTCGCCACAGCTGCCCCTCACGCTGTCCAGCTGCCTTGTGTCAACCGTCGAGACCTTCAAGTTCCTGGGAATTACAATCTCTCAGGACCTGAAGTGGGCGACCAACATCAATTCCGTCCTCAAAAAGGCCCAGCAGAGGATGTACTTCCTGCGGCTTCTGAGAAAGCACGGCCTGCCACCGAAGCTGCTGAGACAGTTCTACACAGCGGTCATCGAACAGTCCTGTGTTCTTCCATCACAGTCTGGTTTGGTGCTGCTACAAAAAAGGACAAACTCCGACTGCAACGGACAATCAAAACTGCTGAAAGGATTGTCGGTACCCCCCTACCCACCCTTGAGGACTTGCACGCTGCCAGAACTAAGACAAGGGCGTGCAAAATCCTCTTGGACCCTCCACACCCCGGTCACCAGCTCTTCCAGCTCCTTCCCTCAGGTAGGCGCTACCGATCAATGCAAACTAGAACTGGTCGACATTCCAACAGCTTCTTCCCTCTTGCAATCAACTTCTTAAACAGCTCACCTATAATTCCATTACAACAAGCTGGTAATTTTTTGACTTGAGTTCGTTGATACATTTCTGTGGGGCCAATTATGTATTACTCGTGCACTCACTGTGGTTGTCTCGCCATGCTGCACTATGTGCATATACTGGCCACTCATGCCAGAGTAGAATCTGCTCCATTTGCACACTGATTAAGGAGTATCTGTAACATTTGCACAACCAACATTGTCCCAGATTATCGCACTACTCGTCACTTTAAACCGCATACACTCCTTGAAGTCTCAGCGCCCTTTGCACAATGGTCATTGCACAGGACTATTGCAATATTAGTCATTCGCACTGCTCTAACTGCTAGAGGACTCTGCATCTTTTTGCACAATTGTTTTTTGTCAATGTCTTTATGTCTCCAAAGTGTTCTGTAAAGTGACTGTCTGTTGTACTTGAGCGGCTCCAACTACCGGAGACAAATTCCTTGTGTGTTTTGGACATACAAGGCAAATAAAGATGATTCTGATTCCATTGCAACATGCTGCCAATTTCTTTTGTCTGAGTTTGTTGTCACATTTCTGCCGGGCCAATTATATACTACTCATGCACTCACTGTAGTAGTCTCGCCACGCCGCACTATTTGCATATCTGTTGTTGACCAATACTGGCCACTCATGCCAGAGTAGCATCTGCCCCATTTGCACACTGATTGAGGAGTATCTGCAACATTTGCACAATCAACATTGTCCCAGATTATCGCACTACTCGTCACTTTAAACTGCATACATTCCTTGAAGTCTCGGCGCCCTTTGCACAATGGTCCTTGCACCGGACTATTGCGAGAGTCGTCATTCAAACTGCTCTAAGTGCTAGAGGACTCTTCATTTTTTTGCACAATTGTCAAAAAAAAAATATAATTTAAATAAATAAAATAAAATTACCAGATAACTAGCAACCCTTTATTGCTCATGACTGCTTTTGTCAATGTCTTTATGTCTCAAAAGTGTTCTCTGTCAATTGACTCTGTTTGGCTCCAGATACAGATCAGAGATACTCTCGTGATAGGCGACTACCGCGGGAGAACTGATTCGGACGTATGTGTCGCTTTGCCAGGTGCCAACATTAATTACCTCTTTTAGGCGATAGATGTTGTGGGAGTCGATAATTAGAAGAGTAACAAGGAAGGAAGGCTACTTCTCGGAAAAAGCCAAGGGGGCTTGGACAGGGCTAATGGGGCTTGCCAGAGCTTTAGACAGGATGCTTTCGATTAAGCTCAGGGGAACCAAATACGGAGGAATTCTACCCATTGCTAAGTGGTCTATGGACGAAGAGATTTCACGAAGCATGTTATTCATCAATGTGGTAACAATCTGCTCTGTGTGAGCATACTCCGTTTGGACCACCAACAGTAGTATACTTATGCTCTGTCTAGTTTGGTTCAGGATGACACTGTGAGTGTTTCGGACAAGGACAGTGCCCTTGAGTGTCACGCCTAACGATTGGAGGTTAGCGGTTTGTCTCTCCATGTTGCGTTGGATGTTAGGAATTTCGGTTTGGAGTTCACCAATTTGTTTCTTAACCGTGTCTAAGCTGATGGCGTTAACCGAGGAGGTTCCTATGCTAAACAATGTGCCGAGGGAGGCGGTAGCCATGAGTAGGCCCCCTACAAAATGATTTGTCTGGGGATTCCGCTGAGATCAGCCTGAGTGCCGGCAAACTTCTCTAATTGCTGGAACAGTGGTGTCAAAGGCGGCATGGTGGATAGCCTTGTGAGACCACGTGGTTCCTGCGTAGCTGGTTTTGGTGGACGTCCCTAGATGTGTCACCGGTGGGGGCGCTGCGGATACCTGTTATTTCGGTCGTTATGTTTTTGTTTTGCGGCGGAGCAGCACATTCGGTTTCACCAGTGTCTCGGTCGGTGTCTGCGTTGGCGGACATGGTGCGGTTCTTGGCTTGGCAAGGATGCTGTAACGGAGGTTGGACCTGCTTGACCGGTCCGGTCTCAGTGTGTGGACCATCCTCAGTTTTGTGCATGATGCATCGTGGGCGGAGTCTTGTGTGACCCCCCCTTTCGCACCGTGAGGCCACGAATGGCGATGAAGTGCGCTTCACGGAGGCGCAGTAACCAAAGTCCACGATAATGCAAATGGGCAGGTGCAAAGTTAAGGAGAAACTGAAGTCAAGTTTGCGCAGCGCGCAGGAAGGAAGAAGAGAAGGAGCGCCGGTCACGGCGAGCCACAGAAAGATCAAATGAAAGGCAGGCAACTTCGCCATCACGAACAATGTGGAACAGAAGAGGAAGGCTGGGAACCAGCACAGAAGGAGGTGTCTTTGTTGCCTGTTCCAACTCCCAAGTAGCTGGTCTCAGCAGGGTGGAGGCGTCGCTGCAGGTCCAATCCTTCGACTGGCAGGGAGTTAATTTACTTAGCGTGAGCTGTGTGAACCCAGGATCCGTGGGTCTCCCCTTTGAAGTCTCAGGCAGACGTGATTCACTTAGCGTCGGAATGGCAAAGCAAATGTCTGTGTCTTGTTGAAGATAGCTTATTGTGTTAATTCATTTAGAGTCTGCGTGTGACTCTGGAGATACAGTCTACCTCGGCGGGGAGTGGCGGTCGTGCGAGGATGGGGTGCCGGGTGGCATCTTTTGCGTGGCATGTCCGCTACAACTGTGATTAAAGGTGGCTTTAAAGCCATGGTTTATGTTTACAGTTGCTGGTCACTATTTTTTATTTTTTTTCCCACAGAGTCAAGATTTCATCACCAAGCCGCCGAATTACAGTTGTCAATTAGTGTAGCGGATCCATGTGTATGGTGTGTGCAGAGAACAGCAATAAACTACTTCCCATTCTACCGCAAGAGCTCGTGTACCTGCTGTATTTCCATGTGAAACACAGAGGGTGGTTCAGGTCTACAGTACAAAGAACGTTACACAGAACTGTACTGCTTGGTAAAAGGTAGCTATAGTGTTTCATATTTAACTGACAGTGTTTCATATAACCTTGTAAAGAAAACTCGGGACGGATATATAAGTCCTGTAATCATTTGAGGTCAATGCCGAGACTAATGCGCGACAGATTAACTTTATGAAAAAGAATAGCATTACAGGCCTTGTCGTGATGAAATCAGCCCGTAGTCTCATATTTAGCATGTTCATTACCGAAACCACTGTAACCTGCCAGGACTTTGGTATGGCTTCAATACACAGAACCCATCTGTCTAACGTTGAGCGCATTGGAAACAGATGGGAGCTAAATTGTGCTTTTGTCCAAATTGCAAAATAGCTACTTGAGAAAGAAGCTAAAATAACATACAAACAACTGCAACTATGATAACAACCGTGCCTGGAATGAAACGCAGTACAGTAAGAGATCAAAAACATACGGCAAAACAAATTCAGCTTTACTCTTTGAAAGGGGATACCCCTGAAATTAGCGGCCCCGGTATTGATTTACTCTGCAATTTCATGTTTTTGTTTTTTTTTTCATCCGAGAGTTGGCTTCACCCACACACACACACACACAAACGCTAGCTCGCACTCATCAGGTTTTTCCAAAACATAAAAGATTGATACCTCGCTTCTTTTCCCAGACAAAAGAATAATTGAGGAATGGGTTGAAATTGGTATTTGGAGAGTGCAGCGATGAAAGCAAAAGTAGATTCCCGGGCCCCAGCATTAGTTTAATAAATCATAATGGGGGAAAATGTTGCAGCGAGGGCACATTTTTTTGATGGAATATCTGCGCCTCGTGCTGAAATACACTCCTTCCTATTACGCCCCTCAAATATAATTTCGTGATTAGGTGGATTGTGCAAGACAAACCGAGTTAACTCACGTTTGATGAGTGAACGAGGATGACAAGGAAACAAGAGAAACGCTAACAACGTCATCAGAACTCCTACGAGGACGTTTTCACACTTCTGTTTACTTTGTGGTCCTCCTCAGTTGATTGGTTTGTAAACTTGCTTCAATTTATTTTCACACAATAAATCATCAAAACAAACCTACATCCATTACAAAAAACCACGTGAGCTCACACTCTTCTCTTACTGGTGGCAAGAATGTAAACAGTCTTGTCCTTTGTTGATAACTGATTATTTAGACAATCTAGCAGGCTAGAAATAAAAATACAAATGAAAAGAGACAAGCAAACTATGAGACGTCAAAAACAAAATATCCTTAAAGAAGATGTGAGCATGTAATGTATGACAAGATGCTAACTGCATGCATGCTAAACCAAAGACAGGTTGAGGATTTCCCACTCCATTTAGGAGTTAACGGAGTTAAAGCAGTTGGAACATTTTAAGGTTGTATCGATTTAAATCGTTTCCGTTTGGAACCCTTTTGTTTGTAACCATGAATTTTGCATGGAAATGTTTTGTTAGGAACTGATTTGTTTTCCATTTGGGACCATTTGCATTTGAACTGGTAGCATTTTAAGCCTGTTTCATTTGGAACCATATTGTGGAAATGTTTTTTGGGGAAACAATGCAATTGGAACCATTCCAGTTTGGAACGTTTTAGTTGGAGGACTCCAAATTCGAACCAATTACATTTGTAATTGTTTGGTTCAGAATCATTTCCACCTGGAACCATTGCCAATTGGAACTATTTCCGTTTGTAACCCTTTTGGTTGGAAACAGTTGCGGTTGGAACCACATTGACTGGAACCAGTTTGTCTGGAACCGTTTCATTTAAAACCCTTTTTTGAACAGTTTTTTGATTGGAACTGTTTCTTGTACAACTGTCAAAATTTGGAGCAGTTTCCATTTGGAACTCTTTCTGTTTGGAGCAGTTTAATTTTCAACCATTTAATTTGGAACAACTTTGTCTCAAAACGTAGTCTGTAACTTAGAACCACTTCCCTTGGAACATTTTCTGTTTGAAACTGTTCCATTTCAATTTCTGTTTGAAAATGTTTCCATTTGGAATTGTTTCCACGTGGAACCGTTTTGTTTGGTGGTCTCCAACTCGGTTGGTTTGGTCCTCACCAAAGTTCAACTGCTGTGTTCTTAGTGGATCAAGAGAACAGGGAGAAACAGGGGGATAATAAAGAAGAGTTCAATTAAAAAAGACTCAAGGTTGCTAGATTAAATGCCCTAATGTCGAACTAGCATACCACCAACTGTCGAAACTAAAACGATAGATAAACTCAACAATAAATAGCCTCTCTGTCTCCTAAAGCCAGCTGTAAGACACGGGCAAAAAGCACATAAGAACAGCTAAACAGGCCTTTATACATCCATCCATCCATCCATTTTCTGAGCCGCTTCTCCTCACTAGGGTCGCGGGCGTGCTGGAGCCTATCCCAGCTATCATCGGGCAGGAGGCGGGGTACACCCTTAAAAAACATTATTACCTAATAATCATGATATTTTAGCATTAAAAATAAGATTTTGATTAAAGAGCTTCTACATACTGGTGTATTAACAATTGCAGAGACATTAACATGATTTTTGGACCAGTGTTGTTAAAGCTGTGCCATAAACCTCACATTGGGTGCTGTTCTGATACATTTGTTTAGCACTGTATAAATAGCATATGCAAATATATACGCAATAAAGACAACTATTGCAGCCATTAGGTAGAACAATGTAGAGAAACAGCGCTACATTATTTATTGTCCATTATTGACATTCAATATATGGCATTATTGACATCCATCCATCCATTTTCTGAGCCACTTCTCCTCACTAGGGTCGCGGGCGTGCTGGAGCCTATCCCAGCTGTCATTGGGCAGGAGGCGGGTACACCCTGAACTGGTTGCCAGCCAATCGCAGGGCACATACAAACAAACAACCATTTGCACTCACAGTCACACCTACGGGCAATTTAGAGTCTCCAATTAATACATGTTTTTGGGATGTGGGAGGAAACCGAAGTTCCCGGAGAAAACCCACACAGGCACGGGGAGAACATGCAAACTCCACACAGGCGGGGCCGGGGATTGAACCCCGGTCCTCAGAACTGTGAGGCTGACGCTCTAACCAGTCGTCCACCGTGCCGCCGCCTTTATACATATAAAAAAAATATTTCAGTCCAAATCACATCAAGGTATAAACAGTGAGCCCTGAGCACATATCCAATTCTTTTTCAAAGTAAGTCTCGCTGTTCCATTTCAAATACCTTGGGGTTATGGGTCATATTGCTGCTTTCCAGCTTCTGAACACGTTTATTCAGGCATCATCTTGTAAATCGGGAGAGATTCAACATCAAATATTTCTATTCCCCATGCTGGCCCCTTTCGTCTGCTCTAAGTGCTTTTCGCTAACAAAGTAATAGTTTCTGCCTTTAACACGGCACACCCAAAATACAGAGGGGCAAAATAATTGAGGCATAGACTTTCTTTGGTATCACAAAGCATTAGGGCCATAAACAGGACCAGGTACAAAAATCAATAGAGTTGACAAAAATAACCAAAAGATAACCTAGAGTCATTATATGTCAGGAAATTAAATGAGTGTTGCCTATGTTATGGCTCACATCACGCAGGCCATTAAAGGGGGTAATAATTGTGTTATAAAGCTCTTACTAGCCCCTCAGGCAATTAAAGGCTGAGCTGGAGAGCTGTTTACGAGATTGTTTATTACAGGCTAGGCTTATCATTTACCATGCAGCGATGGCAGAAAAGGAATCCCGTAAATAGCGGCGTCCACGCGTGGCGGGGCCGAGCTAAATGAGGCAGTAGCATCGAGGTGATGCAAAGAGAAGTGGTGGCTCCAAGGTAGCGTCTTTATATCACCCCTATCTACTACATCTAAACATTTTTTAAAAATACACCTCAAAAGTTGCACAAAACATCTAGACGCAAACTTAATACTATGCCACAACTCAGTTCTAAGCATCAAGGGATAACCATTTTCTGTTTGTCTTTTTCTTTGGCTTTTATTGTGTTTTTGATGTTTTTTTGTTTGTTTTTTGCACTTGTAGGGTCACAGCTGAGATGGGGCATATCCTATCTTACCCAGATAGTTTGGAGTAAGAGGCGAGAAACACCCTCGACTGGTCACCAGCCATTTGAAGGGCAACGCTTCACGCTCAAATTAACACCTCAGGAAATGTAGTCTTTAATTTACCTAACAATCATGTTTTTGAAATGCAAGAGGAAATGCTTCTAAATCCGAACAAATTTGAGGGAAACTGCCACCTCCGGAATGGACTGTGTTCAAACTTAAGTGTTGTACACACACACACACACACACACAGCGACATTTTTTTTTTTTTTTTTTTTTTTAAAAAGAGGTGAGACAGTAAAAGGTGAGACACCCCACATGACGAGAACAAATATGGCATGTGCGTGTTTACTGTTCCTAAAGTGTCTGGTGTACTTGAGATGACCAACACAGCAAACATAACATCTTCACCGACTTCTCCCCCAAGCCAGATGTCTATTGTAGGACCAATACTGACCTGTAAGAGGCAGCATGCTGCCAAAGGGCATCTAATTTGCCAGAAAATACAAAGAAGAAGAATAATTAGCTAACTATTAGCTTATCTGGTAACTACCTTGCGATTGAAAACTTTCTCCTGCTCATTTTTATTGTGGTCGATTACTTTCTAAGACACATTACACAAACACAACTAGTTGCTCCGAGTAGTGTTACAATACCAAAATTCTGACTTTGAGACTTGCATAAAATACTTGGATAGTAGTACTGAAATGAAAAAATCTAAATCAGTAAAACTAACAAAACAAATTAACATTTATTTGTATTAATTCAAAATATTAGGATAATCTTGAAAAACAATGTAATAAAGGAATTATCTCATTCTTTACAGTACATCCATCCATTTTCCATACCGCTTATCCAATTTTCTAAAAAAAAATATTTATGCCTGTTTTATCATACACAGCAGCTAAAATAGGTATATAACACATCACCATTTTTCTCACTAAATATACATCCAAAGGTGCAATTGACCTGAAAATTTCACCAGCTATTGTCATGAACGGAACAGAGGCTAGGACCCAAAAATGCAAGACTCCAAAACAAATGGACAGTTTCCAAAAAGAGAGGTTTAATAGACGGGCATAGGTCGGTACACGGGCAGGCAATCCAAGAAGGGCAACAGTATCCAAGAACATGAGGCAAAGAGGCAAGGTCGATAATCGGAACAGGGTCAAAGTCTTACTGTGAGTCTGTGACAAGGAATGCTGGAACGTGACGACAAGGTATAACGAACTGGCAACGAGTGGGACTGAGACACGAGGTTAAATACAATCGGTAATTAGGTATGAACGAGGCACAGGTGGTGAAGATGCTCACAGGAGCAGGTGTGTGAGAAACGAGAGAGAGGAAGACAAAACCTGGAACACACGCACACACACACACACACACACACACACATGACAGTACCCCCCCCCTTAACGGCCGGCCCCAGACGGCCCTGGGGCCCCTGGATGCGCAACGTGGAAGTCCCGAATGAGCGAATCATCCATGATAAACGCAGACGGTACCCATGAACGTTCCTCAGGCCCATAGCCCTCCCAGTCCACCAGATATTGAAACCCCCTCCCCCTCCGACGAGACGACAACAGCCGCTTCACAGCGAAGACAGGGCCCCCATCCACAAACCGGGGGGGAGGAGGGGGCCTGGAAGGCGGGACCAGAGGGGACTCCCGGGCTGGTTTGAGTAGGCTGACATGAAAAGCAGGGTGGACCCGCATCGACCTTGGGAGCCTCAGCTTCACGGTGACAGGGTTGATGATCTTTGTGATGGGGAAGGGCCCAACGAACCTGGGAGCGAGCTTCTTGGACTCCACCCGGAGTGGAATATGTTTGGTCGAGAGCCAAACTCGCTGACCCACTTTGTAGTTCGGGGCCGGTGTCCTCCGACGGTCAGCAGCGGCTTTGTAGGACCGTCCCTGGCGGAGCAGCATCTGTCGCGCTCGCTCCCAGGTCCTCCTGCAGCGTCTCACCAAGGTTAATGCCGCTGGAACTGTGGACTCAGGGGCTATGGCAGGAAACAGAGATGGTTGGTAACCATGCACAACGTGAAAAGGCGATAGACCAGTGGATGCAGAGGGGAGGGAATTGTGGGAGAATTCGACCCAAACCAATTTCTGAGACCAGGATCGCGGATCCTGTGAAGCGAGACATCGGAGCCTCGTCTCCAGGTCCTGGTTCAGCCTCTCGGTTTGGCCGTTGGTTTCAGGATGAAACCCAGATGACAGACTGACGGTAGCACCTATGAGATTGCAAAACTCCTTCCAAAATTGCGAAATGAATTGGGGACCCCTATCAGACACCACATTCTTGGGGAAAGCATGGAACTTAAAAACCTGATTAATCATCAGCTCGGCAGTGTCTTTAGCTGAGGGGAGTTTTGGAAGTGCAATGAAGTGTGCCATCTTAGAGAACCTGTCAACAACTGTAAGAATGGTGGTATTTCCTTTAGAGGCCGGTAATCCTGTCACAAAGTCTACGGAAATGTCTGACCAAGGACGTTGTGGTATTGGCAGGGGTCGCAACTCCCCAGAAGGACGTTGATGAGAGGGCTTGTTGGCAGCACATACCTGGCAAGCATTGACATAATCAATAACATCCCTCCTAATATTAGGCCACCAAAAGCGCTCTTCGACCACTGATTGAGTCTTGGCAATGCCTGGGTGACATACCGTGCGGTTCGTGTGAGCCCAGTGGATGACTCTTCCCCTTAAGGTCGGAACCACATAAAGCCTGTTTTCAGGGCAATCGTCAGGGCTAGGAGTGTCTTTCAGAGCCCCTTTAACCGCCGTTTCAATGTCCCAAACAAAAGCGGAAATAAAACATGACTAGGGCAAAATAGTCTTTGGGTCGGACAAAGAATTCTCTTCGGAGAAAATGCGTGACAAAGCATCTGGCTTACCATTTTTAGAACCGGGTCGGTAGGATAGCGTGAAATTAAATCTAGTAAAGAACAGAGCCCATCTAGCCTGCCTCACATTTAATCTTTTAGCAGTCTTAATATACTCAAGGTTCTTGTGATCTGTCCATACTAAAAACGGAGTCTGTGCCCCCTCTAGCCATTGCCTCCACTCCATCAAGGCCACCTTGACTGCCAGCAGTTCACGGTCACCAATGTCATAATTTTTCTCAGCTGGGGTCAGTTTTTTGGAGAGAAAAGCACAAGGATGTAATTTATCATCCTTGAGAGATTCTGGGAGAGCACTGCTCCTATTCCGGCATCAGATGCATCGACTTCTACCACAAACTGCTGTTGGAGATCTGGCAAAGCAAGGATGGGAGCGGAGGCGGCAGGTGGCTGCATGTTGACTGTTTCACATGGAAATACCGTGGCGGTATTGGGTGTGGTGCCAACTGGTTCCTTTTCTTGGATAATTTTCATAAGAAGTTCAAACTGTGAGGCCACCTGTCTCATCATATTGTCCTGATGCCTTGACAGTCCCTCTAGATGAAGGTGGAGGGCAGCAAGCTGCTCATCCTGCTTCGAGAGGCGTTGACCCTGCGCTTGAAGGGCTTTGCGCACCGGGTCTGAGTCTGCTGGGTCCATGTTATGGCCAGTTCGTTCTGTCGTGAACGGAACAGAGGCTAGGACCCAAAAATGCAAGACTCCAAAACAAATGGACAGTTTCCAAAAAGAGAGGTTTAATAGACGGGCATAGGTCGGTACACGGGCAGGCAATCCAAGAAGGGCAACAGTATCCAAGAACATGAGGCAAAGAGGCAAGGTCGATAATCGGAACAGGGTCAAAGTCTTACTGTGAGTCTGTGACAAGGAATGCTGGAACGTGACGACAAGGTACAACGAACTGGCAACGAGTGGGACTGAGACACGAGGTTAAATACAATCGGTAATTAGGTATGAACACACGCACACACACACACACACACACACACATGACAGCTATTGGGAACAACCCAAGTAATCCATACTTACAAAGAAAACTACAAAAGTCTGCTGCCATCTACGAGGATGATGAAAATGAAACGAGTGTGGACATTTCAGTAGGATAATGATCCAAAACATACTAAGGAAACTCTCAATTGGTTTCAAAGAAAAAAAATAAAGCTCCTAGATTGAGAAAATACCAGTTGGTGTGTTTAATACTTTTTTCCTGTGTCATTTCACATTATTACAACTTCATTTCTGATCTTATTCTACTTTCTTTTTATGGATTACTTGGGTTGTTCCCAACAGCTGGTGAAATTTTCAGGTCAATAGCACCTTTGGAAATATATATATATTTACAGCCATTAAAAAAAATATTAACCTACCCTTGTTTCTTCTATTTCTTATGAATTTAATGCCTGCATGGTACCACTTAAGGTATATTACCTGAAGAATACATAAGCCTAATTATATTATTAAATGTGATTTGGGGTATTTTCAAGAAAACCATGGATAATGGTAAGATATCATCTCTTAAACTCTCATGAGCTATTTTCCTTATCATCATTATATTTGTCCAAACAAACTTAAGTTGTACCAGGCATTAAAAATTAACAAGAAACTGAAGAAACAAGGGTGGGCTAATACTTTTCCCCATGACTATATTAATTTATTTATATTTATATAAACACTCTGCATAGGGCCTCATTCTCCATAAGGGCGTATATGGGCAATGCTTGCACATATGTGCTACCAAATTTGCATGAGGAACATTTTTGCTGTGATGACAGCACTCGAAATGCACCCTGCACCAGCACCAATGCCCTGCCAGCACTTGCAGAGCAACCAATGGGGTTTTCCATTTGCTTATCCCGCTTGCGCATAGTCATGCACGCACACACAGGTACGCGTCCACTCACTCACACTTAACGGCATTCTTAACTTGTTGGCAGACAGGCAGTCATCGGCTGACCGTCGGCTTTTTGAGTATTCGTGTACTGGCCTTTAAGACACAATTGGAGCGCTGTTGCGGATGTTTTATTTATTCCTTTATTTTTTAATAAATACCGGTACCATAAAAAACTGGTACAGTGCTATTTTGTACATCAAAAGACCTTGGTTTGGTACTGGTATCGGTACTTGGTGCAACACTAGTTGCTCCTCGTTTTGTGTCTTCCTGGCCATCGTTCTGTTACATGTCACAATCATGTAATATGCAGCTCTGCTAACCTCAGTGTTGACCACATACATAAGAATTTTCAATCATAAATGTTGCACAGAATTAACATTTACGATTGTCAGCCCGAACGTTTTCAGAACAGATGGGGAGGGAAAGTCACTCTTAGCACTACACACAGGAAAAGACAACCACTCGGGATAATCTACATTACATACATCCGACAATCTGGCCTTTACCTGATTTTGATCAAGGGAGGGAAAATGCTCAAATTTGGCCCATTTATCGGTGTGTGTACCCCGCTTTAGAAGATTCCAATGTATTTTTTTGTCACTTTCATGTACTTCCACCCAATTCTCTCCATGCTCTTCTCCCAATATAAACAGCTCAATGCCAAAGTGTGGATTTCCAGAGAGAATGCGAGTGATTCATATCAAGCCTTTGCAGCTTTGTGTGCCCATTTGCATATGAAAAAAAGTTTTCAAAAGCCTTGTCTATAATGCATAAGAGCCTTTTAGGCCGTGTTTACTTCAACACTCCATTCCTCCCACTGACAAGCCGTGCATAGGTTTGCATCATTTTGTGAGACATGCCCGTTTTGAATTATTCACTCAACTCATCTCTTGCCGTCGTTAACGAACACCAGTGCATATTCGCATCGAAAAAGACAAGTGTGGTCTACAAGGATACTTAAACAACAGCCCAGTGAAACCCCTCAAGACGAAGTGAGAGTCGTCAGAACCTGTCGGGTCCCGAATACGCCAAACACCACAGGTCCATTTAGAGGCTGCCTGCTTTGTGTACTTTAATGGGCTGTGATTGTGACGAGTAAAGTACACGGTTCAAACAGGCACCTCCGCCGTAGCAGCCCGATGCATAATTCACTAGTCGTGATGTGCGTCTTAAATGCTTTTGAAATATACATGTCGGCATATGCAAATTTTCTTGCTAGCCAGACAACAAGAGAGTAAGGAGCATGCAAGTCCTCTATGGATGCAGATGGTATGTAGTACAGTATGTACTTGTGTGAGTGTGTTTTGAAGATGTATTGTCGGTACATGTTAGGCTAGGAAAGGCCACGATGTTTCTATCCATCCATTTTCTGTAGCGCTTATCCTCACTATGGTCACAGGCGAGCCGAAGCCTATCCCAGCTGACTTAACATAACTCTGAACTCATTACCACTTCACCCGTGAACCTTTATAGGTTATACTTTATACTCACTGAAATATACAGTATTTATTGCATTATTAAAACACATTTTTAAATGTGTTATACTTTGTAAATATAGCTATTTTGATCTTATATCATTTTATAGTTTTAAAAATATTTGTAATAATTATTAGTAGTAGTAGCAGTAAATAATAAAAATAATAGTAATAATAATGATGATGACTATTATTATTATTATTAAAGTAGTAGTTTTCATCAAAATATTAAAGTTAGAGTAATTATATATCTGCACATAATAATAATAATAATTATTATTATTATTATTACTATTATTATTAAAGTAGTAGTTTTTCATCAAACTATTAAATTTAGAGTAATTATGTATCTGCACATATAATTTCCTTCCATTATGATTAGTTATAGTTTTCGTAACTGCTGGCTGGGGAAATCGTGTGATTGTACTGCCTTATACAAAGGTGCGTGGAGTCCATTTTGACCCAACTGACCAAATATGGTTCCATCAAGCCCCTACTGTACATTCACACTGATCACTATGATATTTATTTTCCTGACTGTTTTGTGGCCACAGTGTGAACTGCAGGCATGTAACAGCATGTTATTTTCCTGATGAGGGCAGACTGGTCCTGTCACATGTTATAAATGAGGCAGACATGTCTTTATTCCAAGTTTGGAAGCTTCCCCCGACCCACCACCATCCTTTAGTAATCCCTCCTGGTGTGTGCGTACTGTATGTATATGTGCTTGTGTGTTTTGAACCAGCCACCGGTTCCCAGCGGTGTACCTAAAACTGGGCTGTCCCGCCAAGCTGCCAGACGGTTTCCCCCCTGACAGGACAACGGCCCAGCTGATGCCCTCACAACACTGCCAATGCGCACGCCCTCCACACACAAGATGCCCTCCCACCACCTCATCACAGTGTCAAAGACAATTAAAAATATCATTAGCATCCATAGCTAGGAGTTTTTCTCCAAGGGTATCTTTAAAAACATGCGTTTATATGGGTTTTGTCCTGCATATTATGCTGTCTAATAAGTTTACATTATAGTTTATTGGCACATAATGTGTCAATAACGCGGCGGCACGGTGGACGAATGGTTAGAGCGTCAGCCTCACAGTTCTGAGGATCCGGGTTCAATCCCCGGCCCCGCCTGTGTGGAGTTTGCATGTTCTCCCCGTGCCTGCGTGGCTTTTCTCCGGGCACTCCGGTTTCCTCCCAAAAACATGCATTAATTGGAGACTCTAAAATTGCCCGTAGGTATGACTGTGAGTGCGAATGGTTGTTTGTTTCTATGTGCCCTGCGATTGGCTGGCAACCAGTTCAGGGTGTACCCCGCCTCCTGCCCAATGACAGCTGGGATAGGCTCCAGCACGCCCGCGACCCTAGTGAGGAGAAGCGGCTCAGAAAATGGATGGATGGATGTCAATAATGCCATATATTGAATGTCAATAATGGACAATAAATAATGTAGCGCTGTTTCTCTACATTGTTCTACCTAATGGCTGCAATAGTTGTCTTTATTGCGTATATATTTGCATATGCTATTTATACAGTGCTAAACAAATGTATCAGAACAGCACCCAATGTGAGGTTTATGGCACAGCTTTAACAACACTGTTAATGTCTCTGCAATGGTTAATACACCAGTATGTAGAAGCTCTTTAATCAAAATCTTATTTTTAATGCTAAAATTTCATGATTATTAGGTAATAATATTTTTTAACAAATGGCATACAGGATGTCCCAAAAGTCACCATACACTTCCTTTTTTTATATCTCGTTTCAGGTATCACACACCTATTCGCGTAAAGCCATCAACAATAGCTCGATTCAGCAGATCATTTGGAGAGGGACAAAGCATTAATCGGACCGTCTTAAGGTTGTTGAGCATCATAATCTTCTCCTTAATACCTTTGAACAACCTCAAGTCAGAAAAAGTACAACTGAGACGTCCGCGAACATGCCAAGATTTTCTTTAGTTTGACATTTTCATAAGCAATATGTCTCCTTTGTATATTGTTATTACTCATTATATTTTCTTTAATGACTCCCACAGCATAAAATGTGACAAGAAAACACTTGCTTCCCTAATTCCTGCCTCAGATGTCAATAAATAGACTAAATAAAGGTCTTGCGTGTGTTTTCCCCATGCACTGCCTGCAGCGCACGTTGTGGGCTGCCAAAGTTGTTGTGTCAAAGTTGTTGAACATTTTGTTAACAGGATCTGTGCGCCTGGCCCCCGTGCTGCATGGTGATGCACTTACACACTGCGTATCTCGGCGCAATCACCGGGCACTTGTGTAGCTGCTCTGCTGGGCCAGTCTAATTACAGGAGAACAGCGTGCACCAGTCTGGGCCTCCAAACGGCACCATATGTTTTCCCAGATGAAGCGGCTGAATAAATGGCGCTCACCATTCACGTTGCTGCACATCTGGGAATCCTCACTTGCATTCATACTGAATATACAAAGATAAATAAATATATACATAAACAAATACATAAATAAATAAACCAAACATCCTCCTCGTCGTAGAGTGACATCGCTTACCCCTGACGATGACTCCTGTTCAGTAGAACCATTAACAAATCGTATTGTCTCGCAATCATGCAAAATGAGGGTAAGCTAACCAGTTTAGCCAACCGAAGGCGTTGGGATGATCACAAACTGCATCCGTAAAACTAGCTATAGTGCCTGTTTACACAAAAAAATGGTCAGATTTCATACACAAATAAATGCACTGCAGTGCTGCCAACCTATAAAAATTCATTTCCAGAACAATTTGTCCAATTTGCATGAATTTCCATATTCAAATGTAAGAACATTTCTGTGTGACAGTCATAATCATAATTGTTAATAAATTATGGCTTTAATATTTGTCATTTTAATGTTTTTATTACATCAACCTTGTAATGGTGGATGCAGTTTATTAAAGTATCAGTACGTGGGATTTTGATTATATCTGATCTGTTTTTCATCCTCCATGATCCAGGAAGTAGCTTGCTCATGAACAAATGTATTTTTTCACCGCCTTGGCGGAGGTCTGTGCGCCACTGAGTGGCATCCTAGTCCTGCACGGTCCTTACAGCGTCACTAAAACAACACATCTAATACAGTACAGTACTGCGGGTCTATTGCAGTAACATAACATAGACTTGTTAGGTTTGAATGCACAGTGTAAAAATTGGGTGAAGCTCTTTGAAGACGCAAGTGTAAGTGGCCGATGGCGGCGGATAGCTGCGGCTTAGTGGCTCCTCATTATGTGCTGTAGCAAGCTGATTAAAACCTTTTGATTTGTTCCCAGCCTGCAAGTGCAAGCGAGGGTTTCTGGAAGAGAAAAAAAAAAAAAGAAAAAGAAAAAAAAAGACCCTGGAAGCGGTCTGCGTGCTTTATCTCTTCTTTCAGCCTTGTCATACTAATTACAGTCCATATTTACTTACACTCTCTTTTTGTTTTCTGCCCTTTGATAGGCATCTGCGAGTGCCGCTGCCGAGTCTGTTCTCATTAACACGTCGATGAAATGAGATATTTCTATCTAGTGATGATGATAATACGGGCAGGGGGGAAAAAAGAGGTCACAATACAAATTTTGTCTTTCTGCAGCCACACAGATTTGTGTCGGCGTTATCAGTGACACCTCCGTTTGCACTTTATGCCAGCAAGGGTTCAAATCACTGCCAAATGACAACAAGGCGCCAACTTTAGCCTGAAACAGAACAGAACGCAGCTATATTATTGCTTCACAGTAAGTGAACTCACTCCGACTATCTAAATCAGTGATTCCCAACCAGTGTGCCGTGGCACGAGTGTGTTGTAAGAGATCATGACGAGTGCCAAGGTAATTTCAATTTAATTGCTCTGGAAAGTATTATTTATTTACTACAAATAATGTATCATTGTTTATCTATCTATGCCAGTAACCTACTGTGACAGGCAGAACAATTCAATGCTCTTTCTCTTCATGGCGGAAGGTACAATTGACATATGTGTCCACTTGTTGCCATTCAGACGACAGAAAAATAGCTTTGGGTTCACCAGGCCCTGATTTCACACAGATTGTGAGTATATCGGGTGGTGATCATCATTATTTTTAGTGTACACACTTTTTGTGACATTTTTAGTTGGCGGTGTGCCGTGAGATTTTTATGGTATAAAATACTGTATGTGTCATGGCTCAATAAACTGATCTAAAAAACGTAATTTTAAGGGAACATATTATGAAAATCACATTTTTAATTGTTTATTTACAGATAGTGGGGATTTCCGAGTGCCCGCCCATCCCTCCAGTTTGAAATTACACAACCAAGTGAATGTATTTGGTTAAATTATCCAGAAGTGGCTGCGCAGACATGCCATTCATTTGCATTCTGCACACAGTATTCCCTGCTATGGAGGGAATCTCAGAGTTTCTCTCCAGAAGTGTCCAAGAAAAGTTGCTGGATTTGTTGTTGCTCATCAGGTTACGGGTGAGCAGCAGCCTATCCCAGCTGACTTTAGCACGAGAGGCAGAGTATACCTTGGACTGGTTGCCAAATAATCACAGGGCACACACTGTGTACTGTAGACAAACAACCCACTTCCATTCAGACTTCGGTTAACCTAATTCGCATTTGTTTTAGTGATGTGGGAGCACCTGATGATCACTTATATGTGTGAAACAGAGCAAGATACTGAACCCCTAGTTGCTCCCGATGCTGCATCATCAGTAAGAGAAAGAGAAGACAGTGTTAAAGTGCCCGGAGAATCTTGAAGTTGGAATTTAAACTGAAATGATTATCATACCTATACGCAGGTAACCACAACCAAACATGGCCACCCCGTGGGAAAACAGTCATAGAACGAACGCACCCCATTGCTTGACAGCTTGGGAACACACATGGGAAATGTTGTCTGGGGACCTCACCCGAGAACACAGCCAAACCACAGCACTGACAGTGCACGCCGAGGCCTCTCGCTAGTTCAGTTCCTCACATAATGGTGCAAAGGATGACAGTGTATCGCATTTACCTTTCACCTGGAGAGCACACACCGTGCGAGCAGAGTGCAACAACCATGCACCTGGGCCAGGCCACACCTGCTCCATAGCACTGGGCCATCACATGAATCACTCCGACTAGTTTTCACACAACTGGAGGAATGTATCGCGACTTACTTAACAGTCCAGGTGCGTGTGTGTGTGAGAGGTATACGTGTAGCCATGCACAGAATGTGCGCAGGTGGGCGTCCTCCTGGCAAAAACGTGACCTTTAAGAGGAGGACTGCAGGCGTCCCACCCGCCAGCTGGAGAAGTGATGACCTGTCCTTGTCTCACCGTGACCCACTGAAGACGCAAAGAGGAAGTCCAGCAAGATGATCCCAAGTTTAAATTTACAATGCGCATGATTACATAGAACACACTCATACTTATTTCCATATAAAGGCTGTATAAAAGACTGGAAACCCTAACCCGCTCACAACGTGTGCACAGCTCTCCCATTTGTGTTATCTTTTTACAGGACAACACTGAAGAAATGACACTTTGCTTAAATGTGGTCAGTGTACAGCATGTGTACATTTCCTGTCCCCTCAAAATGGCAACAAAAAGTGAGAACACCCCAATGTGAAAATGCTCAAAGTGTCAATATTTTTCAATGTATTTATTTTTCAATTTAATCAACCTTCTCGGGCATGGACTTTCTTTTTTTTTTTTTTGCTTGTTTATTTTTTACAACTATATTTTCTACAACTGTTGCTTCAGTTAGGTAACATTTTCCTCCAGTTATGATAATTTCCTAAGGTCGTCAGTCTTAGAGATTAGAAAATGTGATATGTAAAGTACTCTCGCCCAGAGTCAGCTGTGATGGGCTCCAGCACGCTCGCGACCTTATTGAGGATAAGCGGTGTAGAAAATGGACGGTTAAGCAGAGTATGTGCTTAAGGTGGGGAAAGTGGTTCATTTACAACATTGGTTTGTACATTTTATCATTAATATCAACTATATTAAGAATTAAAATATAATCAAGCCTTGATAGGCTGTATTTTAGCATAACGTGTTAATAATTGCTACTATAACACTAATTTAATAATGTTAAAGTTAGGAAAATATACTTTTTAACAGTATTTAATTACATTTTATATACTGTTATTTTACATTGTATTTTATTTTAAAGTTATTATTTGTTCTGCTAACTGGCTGGGAGAAATCATGTGATTTGTCTGTATTATAATGTGCCCTATGATGAGGCATGTGGTGTCTACGTTACCGAAGGTCTAGGCGATCTTTTTTTTTCTTCTTAAAGACTAAAATTGATTGTATTAATTACAGCACAATTATTTTGTACAAAATACTATAATGTTCTCATATAAACAAAATGATGTGATTGGTACCAGTGGAAAACAGTCAGATATGATCAAGTATGTACATGTCATCGAGTACTAATATTACTAGTAGATGACACTCATGGATGAACATATTGATCACTGTCAGTGCAATGTATAAAACACATTGTCTCATAAAGGCAGGGCCCATCTGTTTACACAGTTTACCACATGTCATGTGAATCAATGCTGCAGCCTCTATAGCAACATCCTGCTGAAATATAAATGACCACGTTGGCCGCATTCTCGCAGGTGAATTGTGCTGCTGCTACAATTATCTTAATGCCCGGCCTGCCAGGATGCCGGGGGTACCAAATGCTGCTGTCAACTCAGGGGTTTAATTAGTTTGGCACGTGTGGCGCTTATAATCACCTGCCATTACTGGCTCTGGCTGCATCTGCTTACACGTCTGTCAGAGGCAGGGGGTCCTTGCATGTGTCTGTAGGTAGGTAGGGTGGGTGGTTATGTTGGGCATTGGTAAGTGCATATTTTGACCTTAGAACACAAAACCAACGTAGAATCTAGACACAAAGGTCTTGTAAAAATATTTTGGATAAAGGAATTTGGGATGTACATTTTTAGTTGAAAGCTGAAGAGGGAATAAAGTATAATTCACTTTTACACTGCCATAGTAAAAACGGTGGAAAAAATGCATTTGCAGGTGGCATAGACATTCGTTAATGCGGATCTAAAAAAAAAAAAAAAAAGTCTCCACACCTGTTCAAAAGTCAGGTTTCTGTGATATAAAAAGAAGAGATCAAGAATAATGTCAAAACGTTTTCTATCATTCGCAGGGCACAAATATAGACGACCTTTAACACACACACACACATTCACACCTGTGACTCTTCAATGACGATAACATGCAAGCTTTTGGGATTTGGGAGGAAGCCAGAGCAACCCACTGTAAAACAAGCAAACTACTCACAGGAAGGCCTAAACTCAGATTTGAGGCCTGAACTGCCAAACTATTAACCATCAACACTGATTTTGAAGCTGTCATCTGTACATGTGGTATCATTAAAACCATAAATAAAATATCAGTCAATTACTTTGGGGAAAATATTATTAGTTACAAACAGCAGCTCAAAAGAGGACACTTTTTAAGTGAATTAGGCTAACTCGTCACGTGACCGCTGAGCTCAGTTAGCCAAAGACGCTTTCCCACAGATCGAGTACTCCGGCTCCAGCACTACAATGGCTGTAACTCACCCTATTATTCCCACAAAGTTCCCATTTAGCATCAATGCGAGGTTTCAATATTGTGCCGCCTGCAAAAACATCTGTCGGGGACTTGTGTGGCAACACTAATTACAAATATCTGCAGTAATCCGCCACCGATAAGAGAGTCATTACTCCAGCAGACATTTATCACTGCGGGATTGATGACCCATTTCAGAGGGAGCCTTTGTACGAGGAAGTGAAATCGCTGATATCCCCTTTATCCGACATCGCCATCCATTCGTCAGGAGGCAAGCTAGTTAGAATTGTAATTAACAGCTTTGGACTTTGCCCCTAATAGAATTTTTGCAGGGACTGGCAGATTGGCATTGGGGAAGGGGGAGTTGGATGATAGGTGGGCGAGTGGGGGGAGTGTTATTGTGTTTTTCTTTTCTTTATTCTCTCGCTAATTACCACTCGGAATGGCTGAGGAGCTGTTGTGTCAAGAAAGTCGCACAACAGAACTGCACGTTCGGTCTTTATTGGGATAGAAAACATATTCGGGGACTTTGAATGGCTGCTCAACAGCTATGATGGAAGCCACAACATTTTTACTAAAATAAAATATAACAAGAGCACTCAAACTTTCCTGTGCTGTTTTGAAGCAATCAGTGTTCTTTTCCCCCTCTTGTGGCCTTACTTCTCTGTAAATTAAACAAGTTGGCAGTAGCATAACCTTGTCTCCGTTTTTTGACCATGCTGGGTCATATAGGCGCTCATCCTACTATCTAGGATAGTAAAATTCTATCTAGATACAGACGGGAAATAAGCGAACAGAATAAATCTTACGCAATCCTGACAAAGTACAATTTGGTTTGATGACATCTGAGAGAATGTGACATTGATACTGATGTTAAATCGAACGTTCTGTTAAAGTGGAGACGTGTGAATCAGACCTGTACGAAACATGCTAAGATTTATAAAAATACAATTGCAGATACCGAAGATAGGATTTTCTTCCATTATAGAATATTTTGTGTTATTTTGGATTTATTATTTTGAATAAAACTTGCTCACATTATTCATTTTACATGTAGCTCTTATTAATGTATTGTATTAATTTGAAAAAAAAAAATTTTTTTTATCTGAACAAATATTTAGCAATTTTCTTCTTTCTAAAAATATGTATTTATTCATATGTATTAATTTTATTTGTCAATGTTATTACTGGAGCATTTGCTTTATTTGTATGAATATATGTATTATTTATTTTTTGCCATAATTGTTCTTATTTTATTTTAGTAGAAATATGTATCTTCATGCATTTGTATGTATTTACTGTATGAAAATAAATATTGTTTTATCTTTTGTATGTATATTTATAGGGGCAGCACGGTAGTGACTGTTTAGGACATATGCCTCACAGCTCTGAGGACCCGGGTTCAAATCCGGCCTTGCCTGTGTGGAGTTTGCATGTTCTCCCCGTGCCTGCGTGGGTTTTCTCCGGGCACTCCGGTTTCCTCCCACATCCCAAAAACATGCATGGTAGGTTGATTGACAACTCTAAATTGCCCGTAGGTGTGAATGTGAGTGTGAATGGTTGTTTGTCCTATATGTGCCCTGTGATTTGCTGGAGACCAGTTCAGGGTGGACCCCGCCGCTCGCCCAGTCAGCTGGGATAGGGTCCAGCATGCCCGCGACCCCAGTGAGGATAAGCGGTACGGAAAATGAATGAATGAATGAATATATTTATAGGTGCACACAAACACATTAACAAACAAAAAAATGGAAAAAATGAAAAGCCTTGGCTGAGGATAAAAAATGTATTACAAATGTAATTAAATTAAATTTTAGTAACATTTTTTTTAAATATGGATAGATTTGTAACAATGATGCATCAGAAAAAAATATATTTCATTCCATTCCATTCCATTCTAAGATGCAAGTGATAGAGTAAGGATTTTAGTGTCTGTGTCGACTAAATAATCCTATTCTTACATTTGGATCCATATTTGGTAACGCTGACTAAATGTATATTCTATAAAGGGATTGTCACCAACACACATGCAAAATCCATCATTCAAATGTGAACTACGCACATCCAGCCTAAATGTGTATACTCATTCATACCCATGTGGGCGCTCGTGCACACTTGTGAAGCGGCAGATGATCACAGTCGGTGGCGACTAAAGGTCTGGCCTCCTGCCGGCTGCATCCCATTCTCGTAGAGGTAATGAACACAGACAGCTTGGGGACCGCCCCTTGAGCTCGTGCTACCTCTCACCAAGTCCTAGCCACCCTTGCCGCAACCCCCCTGCTTCAGGACCCTGAGGTGACAGGGACGCCAGAGATGTTCCCTAACACTGACAGGCGGGTTTTACCGGGCGGCCCACTGCACATATTGTCCCCACACGCAAACAGGGACGATGCACAACTATGAGGTGTTACTGTTCACATGTAGAGTATTTATTTATGTGGGGCACACGCACACTCGCACGCTCCACACACACACACACACACACACACACACACACACACACACACACACACACACACGCACACGAACACGCACGAGTCTGACCCGGTGTAATTTCTCCAACGCACGGCTGGTGACAGGAGCAGCTGCGGCCGCTACGGCAGACAGATGAAATTTTCATAACTATCTCCTCCAACTTCCATCCTCACCTTCAGGATAATTTATGACCTGCCTGCCAGCCTTGAAGAGACAATATGCTGCCTATGAAATGAAGTGCTCCAGCGCTGTAGGTTATAATTAAAGAGAGGGAAAGAGTGTGAGCGTTGTGTGTAGGTGTGTGTGTGTGTGTGCGCATGTGTGTGTGTGGGTGCGTGCCAGGTGGGATGGCAGAGGTAAAAGGGAGGCGATGAACATGAGGCACATGTCTTGCATGTGGCTATGCATTTATAGAACACATTGGACATGACTTTTGTTCAGTCGAAGGAAAAACACCAAATGCTAACATTCATTTAGTGACAACAAATTATATTATGAAAAGCATTCTAGCTACGTCTGCACAATCTAATCTAGACAGGGAGAGCCGAGTATAAGTGGGCGCGGTGAAAAGAAAAAAATTTGAAAAACAAGGACATCAACCGTTTTCTGTAGCGCTTCACTAGGGTTGCGGGTGAGCTGGAGCCTATCCCACCTGACTTTGGGTAAGAGGCGATGTACACCCTGAACTGGTCGGCAGCCAATCGCTATACAGATATACTGTCTAGACAAACAAGCATTCACACTCTCATTCACATCAAAGGACAATTAAGAGTCTACAATTAACCTAACATGCATGTTTTGGGAATCTGGAAGGAAGCCGGAGTACATGGGGAAAAAGCATGAGGGGAACATGCAAACACAGGAAGGCCAGAACAGGGATTCAAACTCCCAACCTCAGAACTGTGAGGCAAATATGCTAACCACTCGTCCACAACAAGAATAGAGTTGTGGAATTCCAGGGATAAATTTGAAATATTAAAAATATGAAGTAAAATACAATGACAACAAGATGCTAATATTATGAGGAAAACGTGTCATAATTTTCGCCCAGAGTCAGCTGGAATAGGCGTCAGCTCGCCCACGACCCTAGTGAGGCTCAGCGGTACAGAAAACAGATGGATGGATGAAATTGCAGTATTGAAGAAATAAAAGTTGTACTTGACCAAATAAATCTGTAATATTACAATAGTTTAATTTTAGGAGAATAAAGTCATTAAAATCATTACAATTTTCAAGTTGTAATATAAAAAAAAAAAAAAAAAAAAAAGATAAATATCCCCTAATGTAAAGTTGTAATACCATCCATCCATCCATCCATTCTCAACACCGCTTATCCTGTTCAAGGTCGCTGGGTGCCGGAGCCTATCCCAGCTGACTTCAGGCGAAAGGCAGACTACACACTGAACTGGTCGCGAGTCAATCACAGGGCACATACAGACACGGACAACCATTTGTACTCTCATTCACACCGTCACTGAGTGGGAACTGAACCCACACTGCCTGCACCAAAGTCAGGCAAATGCACCACTACACCATCAGTGACTTGTTGTAATACCATGAAAAATAAATGAATTTTAAGAGAATAACAGTATAATAACACCCTTTTTTTTTTTTTTTTTAATTAAGCCATAATTGTACATGACAAAAGTTGAAAATGTGCCGATAATATGATGAGACAAAAATAATAATACTTTTTGGGGAATAAAGTTTGGTAAAAATGTCACGATATTAAAGTACTCATATTATGCGATTTATTTTGGGACATGAATTATATGATGAAAATTCAGTTAAAATATTCCAGGAAAAAATATTTCTTTTAATATTATGACGTTCCATCTAATATTACACTTTTTTTTCCCAGTGTGGCAATACTGCAATACTCTTCCATACTAGTTAGAGATATCACAAATGGTGACTTTATGTTGGCTTTAAGACTGCAACTGCAATGGCAAAAAAAGAAAAACAAAATATCCTAATTTGGTTCTGCAAATCTAAATCCTGTATATGTCAGGGTTGTCATTACAAGTCATTCATTATTCAATGAAAAATGCAGAGAAATGTTGGATCGTGGTCCACTACATAAAATGAAAGGGGCTTTTCCTTCTTAAGCCCAACCCTCTATAAAAAAGCTTTCTGAAAATGTGTGTAATCCTAGACCGAAGTGTCAAAACCCTCTACTGAACCAACATTTTTCTTGCAATGAGTCTAAATACATCCATCTATCCATTTTCCGTACCGCTTAACCTGACTAGGGTTGCCGGCAGGCTGGAGCCTATCCCAGATGACTCTGGGCGAGAGGCGGGGTACACCCTGAACTGGTTGCCAGCCAATCGCAGGGCACATATAAGCAAACAGCCATTCGCACTCACATTCACACCTAAGCACAATTAACCTGCATGCATGTTTTTGGAATGTGGGAGGAAACCGGAGTACCCGGAGAAAACCCACGCAGCCACGGTGAGAACATGCAAACTCCACACAGGCGAGGCCAGATTTGAACCTGGTTCCTCCGAACTGTGAGCCAGTCGCCGAGTCTCAATACAGAAGATGTTAAATTTGGAGGAACAGAGATCTACTAAAAACATTTTACAACACAATTTTGTCACAAAGAAAATGTGTTTATCATTAAGCGAATCAGAAAGAAAACACAACCTACCTAAGACGTAATGGAGTAATGTAGTTTATTTGCATGGGAACAAAACGTTTAGAAGATAATCGCAAGAGAAGCTGTAACCAACGCATTTATGGAAGCACACCCACTGATTATTCCAAAAGCGCTACACTCACCCCTAACATTTGTTGCGCATTGCCTGTCACACATTCTGACCCAATCATATTCCATCAGTACTCTGGGATGTTGGGTTGAACCACCAAGAATGTTCTTATTTTCCCCCACTACTAGTAAAACAAGCGTAAACCCGTTTCTTCTGCCCGACTCTTCACCGCAAAGAGAAAATCGTGTTACCATATTAAAAAATAAAAATAAAAAAAAAAAGCTTAATGGGCGACCGTCTGTGCAGTAAAACTCTTTAAATATCCAGGGGACGCTGAGTGGCATTTTTACTCCCACATGGCACCGCAGTTCTTCTCATGACTCAGTCAAGCAGATGCGAGGAAACAAACATGAGGCTCATAATCATTCCTTCCATTGCCTCGACCACACAACAAGTGAGAACACATGTACTTGGATGGTTAATTACTCAGATTGGAACAGTCTTTGGTTTCAAGGTGCTGGTTCTGTTCAACTCGGTGCAGTAAGGGAACAGAACTAAACAAAAGTACTTATCTCATATGCAAACAAGTAAACACTGAATGGCATTTCAAATGAAACATAAAAATATGTTTGTAGCAAAAAGTCAAATTGTCACGGACGGCAATGCCGTAAGGGCAAATCCCCAAAAAAAAGACTCTAGGTAAGAGGTCCGAAAAATTTTAATTCAACGACAGAGCATGTGATGGTGAGACATACTAAGCTAAAGGGACTCATAACCAGAGAGAATCAAAAAACAGATAACGCAGGGAGACACGACAAAAGGTCCGTGTGGTATAATCGTAGAGAACCTAAATTGGGACAGAGGTCAGACGTCGGCGGTAAACACGGGGCAAAAACGAGTGAATATTCCGACGCCCACACACTGTCACAGTGCCCCCTAAAAAGGCTGATGATTACAATTCATGACAGGTGCGTCACCGATGTCAACGCCCACCTTCGCTCACCCAGACACTGCAACACAAAGAAAAACAATTGGAAACACATGGCCATGACACAAATAAATCAAAGCTTTTCAAATACAGCAAAGTAATAAAAAATTAATCATTTTTGGGAAAGTAGCAACTTGAACATTCTCCATGTAGCTAGTTACGCTTTGCTTTAACAGTTTTCAGCTAGACTATTACTGAAGAAGTCATTTTACTTTGTTACTTTACATTTAGTTAGCTTTAGCAGTTAGCATGGCTTCTCCATCATCTCCCGCTCTACATTCCACAGTGTGTCACGTTTAGTTATTCCTCAACATTTTAAGAATGATGAGTTCTTCCTCAACATTTTACGTTTTAGTTTTAAGTTTGTCATTGTGGAGGCGAAGATTAGTAGTTAAGATGAGCGGTAGCTGTTAAAGTTAACTGTAGCAGTAAACCTGGCTTCGCACTTAGCAAGAAGGCAAGGGAGGCTGGGTCACACCAATTGCACTGGCCGCTGGAAGTTTTCTTTGGATTTCACTAGCCATGAAATCAGCTACCCAGAGGCTAAGCATATTGTTTTTGTTTACGGACTACAGAAGACATGTGGATAGCGCGCAAGGCAGTTACACTCCCTGCCCCTTATATACTGTAATACGTTCCATGTGGGAACTCCTCTGCACCACACTGTATGTCCCCTACCGAAGGTTACAAATAAATATAGCGTTACAAGCCTACAAATTACTGACTTGTTTTTGAGTGAGTGTACATGGCCTGAGTGTGTTGCTACAGGAAGAGCATCATCAGTCAAACAGTTGAAAGTGCATTCCTGAAACAGTGACACATATTCTAGTGTACATTCCAGCCTGGGAGCGATACTAACTAGGATGGGAGGACGCCTTGTTCTTCCAAAGTAGCAGCTGTGAGGGCTGTGCCGAGGTCAGGACGTGTTATGCATAACTGGATGACTGCTAAACAGGGGGGTACACAAGAATCCATAATTTACAATCAAGCCCACGTTGCAAACGGTCTCGGGCCATGGCGGCACTCGTGAGCGGGACCACACTGACATATTTGAGATAAAGACAGACAAATTAGATGACAGCGTTTTAGGACGACCGCCGGGCTGGTGCTAATTACAGGCTCATTGCTGATGAAAGAGACAGATGACATGTTCCTATTTGAATTCCCTTTCACTTTACAAAAAAGAAGTAAACAAGGGTGATGGAGCAGCATAAAGGATGGAGAACATACAGTAGGTACAGTATAAACCTACTACATGCATACAGGTATTACCCCACCACTGACTAGTTCACTCAAATAACTTTTACGCAGTAGAAAATGGATGGATGGATGCATGGATGGATGGATGGCTGGAAGGATTGGATGGATTGGGGGATGACATTTGGTGGATGCATGGGTAGATGGATATATGGATGCGTGGATGGATGATGGATGGATGAATGGATGGGATGGCAGTGGTAAACAGAGCTGCATTTCATGAAAATACCGCCGGATCGATTTACACTGATTTACTCTCGGTGTGATTATTGTAGTGCAAATGCTTGTCTGTTTCCATGTATGCCCTGCGATTGACTGAAGATCAATCCAGGGTGGTATCATCTTTCGATAGACTTCGGTTTAACAGCAATCCTGAACACAATTAAGTGGTGGAATATGGATGGATCGATTGACGGCTGTAGTAGTTTATGCAGCTCATATTCATGCAGTCAGAATAGGACCAATTTCCTTCAGTTACCATAGGTGTGCGTATGAATACTTGTCTGTCTCTGTGTGCCCTGTGGTTGCCTGGTGACCAATCTAGGGACAAGGACTCTCGGCACATTATTTATTGTAACAATATCAATAAAATGCCACTGGGTGGGTGGGTATTCCAGCCATCCATTTTCTATAATGCTCGTCCCTATTAGGGTCACGGGTGACCTGGAGCCAATCCCAGATGATGAGAGAGACGTAGGGTACACCCTGGATCTGTTGCCAGCTAATCGCAGGGTGACAGCATTGTTCCGTCTCTGTTACGTATCTGTCTTCAAAGGATGAGTAGTTTTACTTTATTAGTTTTACTATGCAATAGTTAATCACTGTTTATACTTTCATTATAGTTTAAAATGTTACTTAAAACATCACCTGCATAGTTTTCAGCGACAACAACTTGAAAGTCAAGCAGGAACCGTATAAAAGGCTTCCACTGTATAAAAGGCTTGAAGACAATAAATCATGGGTGGCTTTCCAGCAAATACACTGTAGCTGTTTAAAGGAAAACACTGGGCACATTAGATAAGGCTGTGCATCTTAATTGTGGACACGATACTGACAAGTTATCCAAATCCCAACTGGGACAGGGCACCTCCATTGTCTACCAAGTCTTTGTCCAACCCCTGTGTAGGAACAGAAGCAGAGTTTGAAAGGAACAACACAAAAGACATCTCAGCACTCCAAAAATGAAGTGTGAGCCAAAGTGAGTCTCTCTCCCCACCTCCACCGGGTTTCTAAGCATCCCCTCAGGGGTGATACAACACTACTGAGGGTCATCTCTGACTGGGTACGGCTTTAACATCGACACTCTGGCCTCTCGCTGGCCCCCGGTGACCCCCTGCTTTTGATGACAGACCAGGCCTTTTGTGGCGTCGCGCCCTGTCCAGGTGAGGCCAAGAGGGGATGACAATGGCAGGAAGCATAAAGCTTGATGGAAGCTAAAGGGTCAAGCCGGACAGCTGAGTGATGAGTGCAGCTGGGAGAGACGTGGACCTTCTTTTCGTCTTCTTTGACGACATCAGCTGATGGTGCCTTTGATGGCTGATGGTGCCTTTGTCTTTGAATAAAGACCTCAGTCACTCTCAGTAACACCTTAATAGTACTACTCCAGGGGGTCACTGGTTTACGACATTTCAAGGTTATGAATGGCACACAAGGAACTAGTTTTGATTAGTGCCATTAGAGTACTGTACATTAGAGTACTGTACAAGCTCAGTTACCACCGTACTTACTGTTTTCCATTTGATTGTTTTATATTCATTGCCAAGAAGTTCATTTTTTCATACAAATATTTACTGCAGTTATGACTTTACTACTGCATTAACTTAAGATTGTGATACACTATGGCACGCTCCGACTAATGCACAAATTGGGGAACTCTGTCGTAAAGACCCCCCTGTACTTTTCCTCATAGTTGGTTTTACCAGAAGTAGATGACAGTGCAGGATGATAACCCTTACATAAATTTTCTATTGCGCTTATCCTGTATATCCTATATCCAGAACATCCAGAACAATGGAAAATTAGAAATTTCACAGCTAAGAGGTGGAGAAAAGAATAGTTAGTAGTTAATTACTACGGCTACACAGATACAAAGATCAGAACTTCTCCCAAGAGCTGTCCTTTAACCACCTATGTCTCTGAGAGCTTTCAAACAGCAAAATGGCATCCCACAATCAAATCTGGTTTGATATGGCATCTGGTGTGATATACAAAATCCTTGTTGGGTGGCACAACAGTGCGGGGGAAGTGAGTTTCAATTTTTAAACTTCACACCTCTGCCCTAGCTTTTGGACTCATTTCTTTTATACAGTCGTCCGTCCTGGGATCAGATACTACCTTCGGTAAAATTGCCAGGTCACCTATTTAGTAAAAGGCATAAATCCATTTTCTGTAGCACTTGCCCCTCGTGGGTGAGCTGGGGGCAGTCCCAGCTGACTTTGGATACACACACACAAGGCCTATTAACATTCACATGAACTATTTAGGAGGTTAGGGGACTACGTTACATAAAAGAGCAATAACAATAACACGAGGCATGCTGGGAAATACTCCAACACTGTGTGGTGACGTCATCGAGAAAAAAACGGCGACTTGCTATTAGAGTACAGTATATACGAATGTATAGAAAGTTATAGGTAGAAGATTTCTCGATTTCCGGTGTCAACTTTAGGGGTGCACATTGTACTCGAGAATGTATTATACATGAGAATTTACGGTAACCTAAGAAGCCTGTTCTTGGCATTAGGTAGGAAGCCAAGGTACCTTGAGAAAACGCCCAAGAAACATTCAAATTCCACATAGAGATGTTCCAACAGAGATTCAAACCCAGATATCCTGACAGTGAGACAGAGGTGCTTAGCGCTATTGTCCCCTGCAGCTCCATTTAGTAAAATGTATCAACAAAATCATATGCCTATGTAAAATTTAAGTTTTCAGATTGACTGCTGACAGTGAACTTCCGTCTTCACAGACAAAGCACATTCTGCTTTAGCACAGTCGCTTGCCATGTTTTTTGCTTCCATTTGGCTGGTCTTGCTACAAGGTCAGACCTCATACAATCCTACTTTTTAGTTTTATAAAAGGCAAATGAAACACCACAACAATAAATGGCAACACAAATGGCACCAGATGTTCAATTGAATATACAACCTTGTAAACTTGCATTAAATGTAACTTTGTGCGCATTTATATCTCCACAAATGATCGACTCGGTTTAGATGACCATTGTTTGAAACAGAAGAAAGAACAATGGAGCATTGCCATCGCGATTTAGAGGCATCATTACTGAGCCAAAAAAGACCACTGCGACATCTTTATTCACACATCCGGGTCCACCTTTTTCCAGCGTCAAAGGTCATCTGCTGTCTTTTCTCATAGCTGAAGGATGGGAGGACCAAGTTTGCCAAGTCAGGCGCAAACGCCGCCTGGCTCATAAACACCTCTGCCTGTCACCCCCCGCACACACACACACTACTGCACACACCCACTCTTTTCTCCAGCACCGAGGCGAGGTGGGTTTGCACTCTGTTAATCTTTCACTGGAGGCCCGCTCTCTTTTAAAGAGTGGCCCTCTGGAGAACAGAGGCGGGCAGTGAAATAGGGCCAGTAAAGGACAAGAGTGGATAGAAGAGCAGGAAGAAAAAGCTACAGAGAGGAGCCAGATGGGCACCTTCACAGTCCATTTATCAAACCCAATGCGGGCCCCTCCCCTCCCCTTTTCCCCGTTGCTCTCATGTCCTAAACCCCCATGTAATTCTGTAATGATTTTCATTATCGTATAATGACCTTACAAAGCCTACAGCAGTTTGCATGGTCAGTACAAAACTCGCAGCTGTTCGCCTCGGTGTTTGTCCGCCTGCTGTGACAAAGCACTTTGCTTTATTTTCTGTCTTGCTGCCTGACCTCCAGGTTTTTTGGGGGGTTGACTTGAGGTGACCTCACCACGAAGGTTCAGCCAAAACTGTAAAGGCAACATTACAACAGTCAAAGATGGTTGGACTTGACAACACGCACTCAAGACACAACAAGAAAAATAAGAGTACATGCGATTTTAGCCACTCAACACAACCAGTTGCTCTGTCCAACAACACCACGTACTTCAGGTCGCTTCCTAAGTCTGCAATGCTGGCTGCACTCAAATGTCTGTTTTCCAAAGATTTTCAAAAGACAACTTCTGTACATAATGCTAAGTAATTCTACTTACCTCCTTAAGCCGACCCTGGTGAAGTCTGTTCTGAGTGAAACCTCGCCTGTTAAACCACTGTTTGGTCTTGGGCACTAGCTGCATCAATATTAAACGCATGACGTTGACTACTGGCCAACATGTTTTTGCCAGCTTGTCCTCAAATCATCCAATTTACAGAGGACTTTCGACTCGCCCGTCTGCTGCCGTCACTGGACAATAGCACGGAGTAGTAAATGTCCAGTCAACAAAGCAAAAGAGTCTTCATACATCCGCATGTGTAAGAAAATAAACTGGTGGTGGATAAGATTAGCGGATAGCCACGCTAGCTTCAGCTATTCAGATTGCCACTAGTCTTAAAAGATTCATATCAGCAGTACCTCGGGACTGACGGCGAGGAACCAGGGCAGCGGCGTGAAGTGAAACTCCCTCTTTGTTGCGGAAAATGTTACATCTAATAATGCACAGAAAACAGCTGTGTGCTTCCAAGAACTTTATGGATCGCAGAGGTTGTTTGACACAATAGACACCAACAACATGACACTTTTGTCACTTCACAACACTGACGTCAGTGTATGTGGCCAAATGGGTGCTACAAGCGTGTGGAAATATTTACCAAAAACGAGACCAGGAGCAACTCTATCCTCAAATACAATAAAAATGAAATGAAGTGAAATAGGAACAGTGGAACAGAGAAATGCTTATTTTTTGGCAGCCTGCCTATGATGTCCCATCTCATGTACAACACACCATGCTACGGAACACGAGATGAAACTGGCCAGCCTGTTGAAGAGAATCATGCGCAGGAGTCCACTACTTAAAACAATTAGCGTAATGATGAGTTGCATTTTTAATTGTTTGTTTTTATTTGTTTCTATGTCTGTCTGTCGGAATATGCCTTTATGTGAAACCGGTCCGTGGTGGAAAAAAGGTTGAGGATCGCTGTACTATGCTGAAAAAATATCAATAACGTCTCGAGTTCGACTCGAGTTTCATCACATTTCTGTCAACTACAAAAAATCTTCGTTATTTAACCCTTTCTTACTATCTTTTAGTTTTTTTTTTCCCTGAAGGGAAAAGCGAGGTATTTATTTGTCGTAAGTGGATGGTGCACATGGCACCTAATTGGGACACAAGAGAGGGACGGCCACTATTTGAGGAAATACGATAATATAATAATGAATCAATTTTCCTGAAATATGACCTATTATTTATCAGTCAGACAATGAGTCCTGTTTTATCTGTGTTAGCATAGAGAGGAAGTAGAAATTTTTAGCACCTGGCATCTTGAATGCTAATTTTTCATATGGCATTTGGATATGCCATTTCTGATCCTGCTATCCTTGCTCCATAGAGATTATGTCGAGCTCTACAATCTGCACTTCCTGTGCAATATACTCACCTGTTCTGCTATTTCTAGTAAAAAAATAACACACACACACCATCTATTTCCAGTGAGCTCTTTATCGAAAAGGGGATGCAGACGGCGGCATGTATCACAGAATTAACTCTACGCTTTGGAAAAAACCTAGTTACCAAAGCCATAGTACAAAAAAAAATGTGGTTCGCAGTGAATGAATGGACTGAGTCACTCTAGAGCAGGGGTGAGCAACCTATGGCCTGTGGGCCTTAAACAGCCTGTGAGAGCATCTGAATCAACCCACCATGCAATTCTGAAAACAAATAAAACCTCAGATGAACTATTATAAAAAATAAAAAAAACGAACATTTCACCCACAAATGCACAAACCTGTCTTTATGATTGTTGATTATTACATGGGTCTCGGAGGCCTTGGAATGGTCTATGATAGGGAGGGTGATTAAAAAAAAAAAAAAAAAAAACATCCTTGTGCTAAAAACACCCAATGCCAAAAAAGGCAGCAAGCAGGCCCACTTTTTAGTGCACACAATGCAAGCTTTAAACGCCGTTTAAGATACAAAAGTCAGCCGGAAACACAATCAATCAGTGCTGGTTGTTTATGTTTATGTGCCTCCAGCTACAGTCATCAATCATGCTTTAAAAGAAACAAACAAAACACAGCAATTTCTGCTGGATGGCAACCATGGAAACAAGAGGCGCTTAAATTGTAATAAAAGCTAACTTGTTGCTTAGGGAACTTGATCAGGAGCATAGTACTACTACTGTTACAACTACTACTACTTATATTACTACTATTACCACAACTACTATTGATATAATAATGTCACATCATCATCACCACCACCATCAACGTCATCAAATAATAAAAGGCAAAGTGAATCTGCAAATGTCCTATTGCACTAATTGTTTTTTTTTGTTTTTTATGAAACTTGATGGATGGAAAGTTTACGTTCCATCAATCTGGTAATCTCTAATCAGTAACCAGTAGGTCTCACTTAACATTGCATCCAGCCATGTGTTCAGTTTTGTGTAAATGCTATCTGTTGACAGCCACTTGAAAGGATGAACTCTGGCTTTTTGGCAAGTGGAAAGGGAGTGGTGGGGGTATTCAACGTGTGTAAAGGAGGAGAGGAGATATCGGGAGCAGCTGGAGTTCAAACATATTGTGTGGGGGGCGCTTGGCCTCCTTGAAAACTAATCTAATCACTCTTTCATTGCGGATAGAGTAAACGTATGTCTACCCCCAGTGACAAGGACGGAGCATTTCCTGTCCAGGGCTGTGATGATACTGCATGTCAGCAACGACTCATGCATTCAAGAAAACTGAAAATTGGGACATTTTAGAACTTAAGAGAGCAAACCCGCGGTATAATGCTAGTGGAAGTACCGGCTTGCTACCTCTGAGCAAAGTGATGTTCCCCAACATTACTCAAATGCTGTAGTTGACATACCTCGCAAGAACTTAGTTGAGCGAGCAAATGGTTAACTCTGGAAGTTTAGCTTTTTGGTTGGCTGTATCTATAATTCAATATCACCTGATAAGCGCTGCTAAGTGGGATATTCCCAGCAGGTATGGCTTGTGTTGCAGCATGGTTTGTGATGTGGTACGGTCTATTTTGGGGAATGGTTCACATTTCGTGGAGGTCTATGTAGCGGATATGGTTCACTTTGTTTTATGGCTTCTGTTACAGTGTATTTAGTATTGCTGAATGGTTTGTGTATCAGTTTGGTTTGTGCTGCAGTATGGGTCGCTTTGCTGTATGGCTTCTATTGTAATACAGTTTATGTTGTGGTTTACGGTATGGGTCGCTTTGCAGCATGGTTTGCATTCCGCTAAAGTTTGTGTTGTTGTATGGTTCACTTTTCTGGATGGTTTGTATTGCACTTTGGTGGTTTATGTTGGAGTATGGTTTAAGATTGTGCTACGGTTCACTTGGTAGAATGATTATTGTTGTTGTATGGCTTGCACTGTGGTATGGTTCACTTTGCGGTACGGTTCGTAATGTAAACTACCCTATTTATTGATACATAGTCTTTTGCCACATATAATGTTAACTAACAATTCACATTGACATCTGTAAATATACTATCTATTTAATCATATTCATTAGTATATATCATATAGCATTTATTATTATGTAATATTGCATCATTGCTGCTCCCAGTGCCTGATGCTGTAACTATAGATACAAACAATGGCCATACTACTGACTGGAATTTCTCCTTTGAGGGACGATTAAAGGTTTATTCTATTCGATTTTAAGATTCAGGTTTGGTATCAGGGGGGGACAGAGCTGATGTTTCGGCCGGTGAGTGTGGGGTGGGTCGGCGGATGGTGGAGGGATGGTTTCTGGCTTTCAGCACTTGTGTCTTGGAATGTGCCATCAGGGCCGTGGGCGTCGACGTGGCCAAGCAAGGTGTGTGGAAACAGCTTGTTTACAAGGCTCATCTGGACTGGGGCACAGTTTCGGGTCAACTGGGGGTGACACCACCAAAACAGACAGGTATCGTGGGAACAATTGGGTGTGTCATTTTTCAGAATCTCGGATATTAAAAAATAAATAAATAAAAAAAAAAAATCTGGTTTAAAATCTCTTTTCGGGTTCTGGATTGTTCTGGATTGTGTCTATCTGAGGTGTGTGGGTGTGTGTTTGTGTGTGTGTGAGAGTGTGTGTGTGTGTATGTGTTTGACACAGGGGTCAAGTCTAAGAGAGACAATAAGCAGGGAATCATGTGAACCTCGTTAGTTTATACAAGACTCGGAGTGGTGAGAAGCAACAGCTAAAACAACAATCAGTGCACTGTGTGTTTTCCGCGAGTGAGACCATTCTTTATCTGAACCGATGACCAATGTAGTGCTCTCTGCACTCTTATCTGGAGGGAAGGAAGTGAATGGACTTATCCAGGACACACGTGTCGCTGCGTGAGCTGTGATAGGTGCCAGGCCCAGGGAGCACAAACCAAACACCAAAACATGTTGCCGCGTGTGTCTGGAGAATCCTCATCAGGAAAAGAGTGATTTGACATTTCCATTATACCCCCAATGGAAATGTCGCTTATTCAAGAATTTATTCAAGAATTTTCAGGGTTAGGAAAAATAATAATTATATATCCATCCATCCATCCATCCATCCATTTTCTGTACCGCTGTATCCTCACAAGGGTAGCGTGCATGCTGGAGCCTTTCCTAGGTATCTTCGGGCGAGAGGCAGGGTACACCCTGAACTGGTCGCCAGCCAATTGCAGGGCACATATAAACAAACAACCATTCGTGCACACATTCACACCCAAGGGCAATTTTGAGTGTACAATCAACCGACCATGGAGGTTTTTGGGATGTGGGAGGAAACCGGCGTGCCCGGAGAAAACCCACCCAGGCACGGGGAGAACATGCAAACTCCACACAGGCGGGGCCGGGATTTGAACCCCGGTCCTCAAAACTGTGAGGCAGATGTGCTAACCAGTCTCCCAACGTGCCGCCATAATTATATATATATGTGTGTGTGTATTATATACAGTATCATTTAAACCGTTTACAAAAATTCACTTCATTAATTTCTAAAGTTTAACAAGTCATTTGTGCTATATTTCTTTCAAATTATGTCTCTACTGTATATATATATATATATATATATATATATATATATATTTGGTGGGGGGAATAAAATGTGTTGTATGAATAAACATGCACCGAGTGAAATTGGTGTACCACCATAAGAGGACTTGTAATTTTTGCTCAAAATCCAATCTCCCAATTCCTATGTTGTCTGATTAATTGCAATGAAACTTAGATAATAGTCATACTACTAAGTGTGACTGAAATAAAAACAGTTGAGAATTGTGGTTCAACACCAAAAAAAAAAAGAAAATACTTTCGGTATTGGAAGTATCTTGGGTAAAATTTCATAGACCAATAGTAGTTGATGGGGACACTGATTCTGAAAGGACACTAATGGTGTGCTGACAATGTACATCAATGGACCATCCCATCATGCATCATTCAGAAATACGTAGTAATGACATTGAACTTCTACGTAGATGATGTGATTCAGTTCAAGACTGTTTGACTGTTACGTTCACTTTTCGTGTGCCGTGTGTGCCACCTTTCTCTCCATGTCTGTCTTTGCTGGTGTCTGTCTATCAATGCAGACAGGAGCGTCTCTGCCATGTCTCTCCTACCCTCGCCCACCTGCCCCTCCTCCTCCTCCTCCACTTTAGACAAGAACAGCATGGTCTGAAAGGCAAAAAGCAAAAGTAGGAAACGCTATGAACATTTTGGACAAATGTCTGCTTTCCAATTTTGGGGAAGGCCACAGTGAACAAAACAAGGTTCTGTAAAGAAAATCTGCCTGTTTTTGTGATGATTTTGCCCCTTCCTGACCAAGCGTGTCAAACACGAGACAATTTATTTCTCATAAATGTATCCTATAAATTGTCCTTAGGTCTGTTATGTGTCAAGAGTGGATTCATTCTGATTTTAGGGTCCGAAACAGGTCGGGGAGGACAATCCAAATAATGAACATGTTCAGTATTTACGACCAAAACTCTTCATGTGTGTGGGAACGCCGACTTCTCCCGAGTCATGATGCCGAAAATGGTGATGTCAAACAAAATGTAGGCAATCAAAGAAGAACATGTTGAACATGGAAGCGACCGTAAGTGAAAAAAAAATATCTTACCCGATGTCATTTTATGTATAAAACTGGGTTCCTCCAACAGTAAGAAGTATTATCCAAAGCAAGTCATTTTTTGAGAACATCGTCATTTTACAAGGCTCTCGACTCTGGCAACCTTCAGGAACAGTCTGGGAAACATTGGCGCGTATCCGGAAGTGTTTCTTCTTCAGTTATGTGAGATTCTGTGTGATCATGCGAGACTTTGAGATTGGCGGTGCAATAGAATCTTTGTGTGTGGTCTACTGTGTTGAGATTCTCAGAGCACACCACACACCACCGACCAAAACTGTGCAATGCCAGATTTTTTTATCTTTATGTGTGGGGTCTATAGCAGATAAAATATATTTTAATAGTGGGAAAAAAAATTGTGTGTACCAGGCCTAAGGAATGCTTAGATGAATGTGGTGTCAAAGAACTTAACGAGATGAACAAAAATGAATTAGGGTTGCTAAACTGTGAAAACTTCGGAGAATTTCTCCACACTATTTGAGAATTTGGGCAAAATTGAGATTTAAAAAAACAAATCTAGAAATTTAAGATTTGTTTGAGATGCTGGTGATATGTTTTCAGAATTAGCCATTTTTTGAGAATGCTCAACATTTTTTGAGAATTTCTGTGAAAATATTCAATAATTACAAAACATTTTTGTAGAATTTCTCAATACTTTTTGAGAATCTTTTCAAATGTTTAGATAATTTCGCAATAAAATAAAATGACATGAAATCAAATATATTACAAATAAGGTTGGATAAAGCAACTGTTTGATGCTTTTATGCAATAGGAAAAAAATGTATGTAGAACCTTTCACCTTACACTGACTGTAATAATCTAAAAGTGCCAATGAAAAGTCTAGAGGTATTATATAAAATAAATCAAAGTTATGACACTGCAATTTATCGTTGATATTTCTATAATTTTATTTCATGGAAAAAAATCAGAGGTCGACTATCATTCCAGATTGGACTGTCTTCAAGTTCAGCAATTTTGTTTTATATGAAATTAAGGTAGAATGTTTTTAAGCAGTTCCCTCTATCCTCAAAGTGTGGCCCAAGTTTCTACTGTGACATCCACAGGACGGCGTCACACAGTAAGTCTGGCATTTCTGTCAGTTTCACATCAGAGGATGGGCAAATTACACCCTATATTAAAGTGTGAGTCAATTAATCACGGCCTCGCACGGCAAAGTGTAATGTGCAAGTATCCCCCTGTTGAACATGAATTACAGGCTGGCTTAAAAGTGTGACGTGGTACATCAGTGCTAATCGGCGGCATCCTGGCAAACCTTTGCCTGCACAGTCCTCTGCCGCTTTTAAGCCGGTTGAGACGGAGTCAAACGAAAAAGGATATGGCAGTCCAAATTAAATGCAGTGCTGTCAGCCATATTCAAATTCTCTCTTCCTCATTGCCCTCCTTCCCCACATCTTCTTCCATCCTTCACAAACTCTTTTGGCTCTTTGAATATCTGTAAAAATGTTGGGGGCTTTCTCAGAGACGCCTGTGAAAGTGATGGATCTCTAACCCTGACTGACTGTGACACCTTGTTAAGAGCACTCTCTTTCCGTCATATCCACCAGTCAAGTGCATTCATTTCTTCCCATTAACAGTCACCTGCCTCGTGAGTCCTCTTAGCTATCTTTTTTCAAAAAAGAAGGAAAAAAACACCCACAATGCAAGTAGGGATGCTATTTCTTCTCCTTTGCATTTTTTTGGGTGACAATCTACCTGTCTGTCTTAATTCCCGCTGAAGAAAGGTTTGATTGTCTCTGCGTGTGTTTCCCAAGGAGAGCGGTGTGATTCGCCGACAGTGTAATGCGCTTACATCTTTTTCAAGACAGGTGTCACAAAAAAGACAGTGTCACCTTGTGAGTGATTACATTTGACTTAGAGGAGACACCGAAAATTAGAGCGACCAGATGAAAACAGTGGTGGTGACTGTCTCGCTATGGAGACTGTAACTTTGCACTGAAAAATGTCCTCCTGGGATTGGTGACAGGTTAGGAAAGTTGCTGTCTCAGCTGGGAGATATTGCCATTGGGGCCCTGCAGCACAGATTTAATGTGGATTTAAGATTTTTTTGATTATTATTTTATTTATAATAGACAGATTACAATCTTTCAGTTGGAAATTCAATATACATCTTTTTTTTTGTACACCACACACAGAGAATCAAATCACACACATGGAGGCATGCTGGGATAAATGTCAGATGTAAGAGGGCACGCAAACTGTGCAGCACCTCTTGAGGTGGGGGGATAGGAATGGTCTCTTGCTCAAGGGTACCTCAACATTAGACAGGAAGCATACTAGCATCTCTCCAACAGCTATTGTAGCTGCCATTTTTCATCTTGTTCAAAGTGGGACTTGAACTGTGCCCCCGAAGCCCAGGTCTTTACCAAACAGCTACTGTTGCCCTCAAAAGGATAACGAAAAAGTTTACAAGAATGACAATAATAACCATGTCACCGTACCGTTATTGAGGACAAACCTACTATGACACACAACTCAACTTTATGTGCTTATTTTGCCAATAGCTGCTTAAGGTAAACCTGCAAAATCAATAAGTAAATGTGGTAGATTAGAAAATCTAAATAGCCATAAACACTTTTTTTAATTTGAATTATTTTGTCAAAATTATTACTTGAAGGATCCTTGAAAAGCGGCACGGTGAGCAACTGGTTAGAGCGTCTGCCTCACAGTTCTGAGGACTGGGATTCAATCCCCAGCCCCGCCTGTGTGGACTTTGCATGTTACTCCCCGTGCCTGCGTTGGTTTTCTCTGGGCACTGCGGTTTCCTCCCACATCCCAATAACATGCAGGGTAGGTTAATTGAAGACTCTAAATTGCCTGTCAGTGTGCGTGTGAGTGCGAATGGTTGTTTGTTTGTATGTGCCCTGCGATTGGCTCGCAACCAGTTCAGGGTGTACCCCGCCTCCTGCCCGATGATGGCTGGGAAGGGCTCCAGCACTCCCGCGACCCTTGTGAGGATAAGCGGCTCAGAAAAGGGATGGATGGATGGATCCTTGACAAGATACCTCATCAAGATACCTAATCATTAAATAAAAACAAATGTTTAAAAAAACCCTGATTGATACATGAAAAATGCTGACACGAAGAAACAAAGGCCGACATGGCCAGAAACACTGCAATGGCACAGCTTTTTGAGTAAGAACCAATCAGTTCAGGCTTTTCGTGTACTATGTTTCGTTGCCATTGTCCTTTAGCCAAGTAAAATAACATGCTCCAAACTTGATAACAGATGATTTTGGGTGTGGCACTGATGTCTTACATTGTGTTTTCCCATATACTGTAAAAGCATGTGTGTTTGCCAATGCGTATTCTGGCGCTTAGAGGACTATGGTGTTGAGCGAGACTCTCGGGTTTACCCTCAAGCTGATCCCAAGGCCATTTAGCCAGGCCACTGTTTGTTTGTTGGTGAAGCCTGGCATTCATTTGTCTTCCTGCATCATCCAAAATCACACCCTTCATTCTGTCTGTTTACTCCATGATGGCAGTAGCTGTCCTCAAGCCGCCACACCCTCCATCTTGATGCTGACCACCCAAGCCCCATTGTTTCAGGACACATCCTCAGGCGAACCAGAGGACAAATGGGACCAGGGTAGCCCATTTGTTTGGGACTCCAAGCACTAAACACAACCCTGTCTATTTTACTAAAGATAGGCCTAAACATGGCTAGTCCTTTATCCAAGAAGGGTATGTAAACAAGCAGAAATTGAGGATAGAGGGGAGCCAAAGGCCACTTATTAACACCACAAGCCAGGAGCAGATTTTAACACCATTAAGCATCTGCCTATGCCGTCAAATAAGAAAGAGCCATTTACTAAAATTATTGAAAGGTAAAATTGTGTCTTCATGGAATGCCTGTATTGAATATGGTTTTAAAACAGAGACAAGTTAAAGAATGGTTTACACTCTATAAAAGAGTTCTCCCAGTGTCTCTGGGACTGTTTACACCCTATGAAATGCTTTAGTTGCCTGACACCAGGACTTCAGAGAACCCAGAGGCCTTTTAAACTGATAGATTGAGGAAAAATAAAGTTAAATCTCCCACAAATATATTTTGTAACCTTAAGGTTCACTGCAGTGCCTCCTCACATAAGTTGTTTGGTTGTTTTTACCACCGATTCAAAGCAATACCATACCCACATTAATCATACAGTACGGGTGAATACCAATATTAAAATGACAAGTGATCAGAATTGATAAGAACCGATGTTGGGCTGAATCAGCGTTGCTAAATACATGTCCCTTCTGTTTTTTATTGGAGAAGCAATTAAATAAGTCCTGTGGGGCGGTGGGTGGGGTGGGTGGATGGGAGGGTGGCATTGGGCACCTCGTGGGGCCGGCGGACCGCCCTGGGTTCCTCGGTGTGGGACGTGTCCCGTCCACCGCACTGCTCCCGGGTGGACCCTTATGAATAATGCAAATGTTTTCCCCCCAAAAAATGGTCAAAGGTCAATAGCGCGCATTATACATATGTATAGGGGAAAATGGAAAACAACTTTCACATTTTTATAAATATAGAGGTTATGAAAAAGCTGTACACTTTCTTTCCAATATGCCATCGCCACCGAGTGGTTATAAAAAAGGTGTCGCCTACACTTTCATTCCAATATGACAGGGGTACGAATGACTGCATGTATGTACAGTTGTGCTCATATTTTACATACCCTGGCAGAATTTGTGAAATTTTTTATTTATTATTTTTTTTTTTAATAAATATGACTGATGACTGAATAACCACCATTAATTTCTTTATGGTTATGTTTTGTTTATTGATAATGCTTTTCTGAAATGTTTGACCATTTAATTTGAATCCCATTAAAATAAAATTAAATGTGTTGCGCCTGGACCTTTATGTTTTCTTTAAAAAATTTTACCCATTTTACAAATTCTACCTGGGTAATCAAACATATGAGCAAAACTGTGTGTTTTGTCATTTACTAAATAAAAGTAGGGATGTGAATTTCAAAATAAGAGCAAGTAAATAAAAAGAAAGTATTACGTGTTCAAATAAAGTGCTTAACTTCAGAATAATTCTTTGAAAAAAACTAACAAAATACAGATAATCATATTTTGATCATATGGGTAAAAGCAAAATCACGCATTGTAAAAATGCATTATACATAGGTAGAAGGGTTTTCCAGAATTTTGATGTCAACTTTGGGGGGCATTAAACACGAGAAATTACGGTATATCTTTTCTTTCTTAAATCTTTATAGAAATTGGTCATTCTCAAATGAGATATTACTTAGAAGTGAAGTGATGGAAGTGCAAGAAAGACAAAAGTTTTATTTGTGCTGCATGCAAATAAAATATTGGCACCCCCTGAGGAAAAATCATTAGTAGAGGTATTTTTGTCCCTTCACGGGAAACATCCAATGAAACATACAAACACATAATTGTATTTCACCACCCTGCTCTAATATTTCTACATTTACCATGCAGAAGATCAATATTTTAAATTTTATTTTTAGTCACAATGGCTCAATACAGTAACACCAAAACTGCAGGTTCTAACTACATTTTACAAAACAGCAGACTGATGTTTTTGACAAGCTCAGCTGCGATGATATCTGATTTTACCGAGCTGAGCCAAGTGGGATTTTGACAACCTCTTCGTTGTCTCAATCTCTTTGTGCCTTCAAATACAAGAGACTAATATTCCTTTGACCGCAGGGGGAGAAAGGCATCAGGTCCCTCGCTGGGGCGGAAATGGAAAACTTCTGCTCGCCAACATAAACAACCGGCAACCTGTGATACTGTCAGGTTGAGTTGTAGTCAGACGAATGATCAGCATGTTTGCGGCATGCCACCGTTGAGTTACTTTGCTCCCGAGGGCAAACTCCTCAATGGTGGCAAAATTATATTAAGCCCAAGAAGAAATAAAGCCAGAACACATTGATTGTTCTGTGACATTACAGAAGTTTGAGTGTGGGTGTGCACATTTGTTCATTTTCTTAACATTTGCTTGCTGCCATATGATTTTAGAAGGCTCATATTTCGACTTGCTATTAATGCTTTTACATTGAGAAAAGAAAATAGTACTTCTACGTGCTCGTCTGTTGTTGTGCCTTAGCGCTGATTGCTGCACTGTTATATCCAATCTCCCCTTGGCTGCAGCAGTCGGTTTCGTGCTGCTTTTTCCTCAAATGAAATTGCCGCGTCATTGTAATATTTGAGGATACTCAGCTAGAAATTACAAAAAGAAACACCAATGCAAAAGCTATTGATTGCTGTGCCTTGGGTCTGTATGTTCAAGTATTAGTCTCGTTTTTTTTTTTTTTGCAGCAGCAGCAGCAGTTCATTGTCTTTCTGCCCTGTAAGTGAGGGGATACACCTGTTTAAAATTGCAGTGTCATTGTAAGATTAGTTAGACAACTAGAAATGACAAAACCCAACAAATGCCAGCATTAACTCATTCTTTTGGTGTGCCTTAGTATCACTATATAATCCACAGTCTCCCCAAAACTTTGCTCATATCAAATAAAACTGCAGCATAATTGTAGCATTTGACAATAAACAGTTACAAATCACAAAAATGAGCACATGCTAATGTTAGCTCATCCTATTGTTGCGGGTTAGCACTTTTAGGGGTATTACATGCCAGTCTCTATTTTGTTAGAGTGATCCATTGTCTTTCTCCCCTGTCTCCTCTCAAATAAAAAATGCATCTACTTACCATGAAGTAAATTCAGGAGATATTGGTTCTACGCCATTGTCGTTGTTCTTTGATCGTATGTCACGTCCTGACTGATGTGTTTGATGTGCTGTGGTTTTTGCAGTGCCCATGGTTGAAATACTGGTATTAAAAACAAAAAAAATTTCCTCAAACATATTTGAAAAATATCTCTCTTTTGTAAGTGATAGCACGTATATTAAGTCATTTTTCCTGAGCTGATCTGAGCCATTTGAATTGTTGTCATTTAAAACAGTGGGTGTTTAATGAAAGAACAAGATAATGCTGAGTACAACTGTGACCTACCTCTAACTTGTGTCTATACAGTATGAGGTAGTGTAGTATTTTGTTAATGTGTCCCTGCGACATAAGGCCTTTGTGCCGAACTCACCCATGCAATGTTGTCAGGCCCATCAATTATGTCAACGGGTAAAATAGGTTTCACCACAGACAGCAGGTTATATGGAGTGTAAAACATTAGAAAAATGTGTCTGCAACATCAGAGTAACATGTTTGAAGTGAAAAGGGGCTGGATGGGTGGTTGGGTGCGGGGACAGAGACACTCCCAAAAATGGAAGAGTCCTGACAAGTGATTTTGTTTGAAGGCATTGTAACACAGTCAAGTGGGCAGGGAGGTTTCCTATGGCCCCAAAGGCACTCCATCTTGGAGCCAAAATACAAGTTGGTTGGAATGGACATATGCTTTCCATGGGGTCAAATGGAGCAGAACTCCCCAGCTTTTGTGGTGCTCCCCTTCTGGGGGCGCATGAGAAGAAAAGGCAAATCTGTTGTTAGGTCGTTGTCCCACTTGGGGCCCACAAAAATCACATAAAAATTCACCAGCCTGTTTCTTGCAAGGCTTTTATGTCCCAAGTCTCATAATAAAAGGCGTGTGGATCCAGTTGGCCCTAATGGCTAAACCACCTACTTCTTTTCAGTGTCAGGAAGAAGTTACATATGCTTGCACACTCCTCATTGGCTGAGCGAGCATGGAACATCCATCTATCACGAGGACGCTTTTGAGAGGTGAATGCAGGACAATGCGGGCCGAGCTGGGCAGAGATGTTTTGCGACAAGCGAGACACTCAAGCACCTTCTGCTCCCTTTAAAGGCCTCTTTCTCCCTTTTAATGTATGAAAAGCCTTTACCAGATTCTTACTGGATAGCAGATTGGGATCAGCACCTCACCCTCTTGCCAGTAAAAAGCTTTTTGCTAACTGGGACCAAGGCCAAGCATCCTGTACTTTGGAGTGGTTAGGTCAGAGTCATACATATGTCCTAAGCTTGCAAAATTGCTAAACCAATAAGAAAAATGGGGGAACGCTATCCATTTGGGATTGATCTTGTTTTGGAGACATGCTTGATTGATATCTGTAGTAGAGTGATACATTTTATTTTTATTTATTTATTTATTTTACATTTGGACAAAAGGAAAGTACAGGGGGTCCCTGCTTTACAACAGAGCTCTGACAATGTAACACAAATTGTACGCAAGTCAGAACGCATATGCTATGACTCACCTACGCTGCAATAGTAAAGTCAAAAATACAACAGACTTGAGAGTCCGTGAATATAAAAGAATCAAATGAAAAAAAAGTAACGCAATACTGAGCTTGTCTTCCTCTACCAAGTGACGACATTCTTATGCCTCTGCGCAAAGTATTTAATTACGTGCCCTTGGTAACTTTGAAACTTTCGTAGTTTGTTCGGAACTGTCGTAAACCCAGGACCGCCTATACGTAGATGTGTTAAAACATCTGTCTGAAATCAGATAGAAGGCAGTCCAACAAAAGAACCATTTTGTAAGGAAAAAACGACATTGGAAACTCTCGAGTTGAATTCCCTGAGGTTGTACAATTTGGAATTCAACCAAAATTTACCTGAAAACAGGCATTGCAAAGAACTGGATGGAGCAAACAAATGGATGACCAGGGTCGCTCAACAGACTACATTCAGCCTTAGAGGTTGCATTGTATTCTTACTAACACACAACCACAAGACTGGTGAACAAAAGATAGCAACGCCCAATGAACTAAAACTCCGCATTCGCACACCAAAAATTGTTAAAAAAAAATTGTATAAGCAGGGGGGGCCTCGGTTTACGATGGTCTTGACTTGTGTTTCGAGGTTGTGATCGGCATCCGATTTTACGGCATAAGAAACGTTGCCACACGCCACAAGACGGAATCTCACTTGCCACTGTACTGTGTTTTTCATTTAATTGTTTTATATTTATGGCCAATAAGTGTTTTTCACACATATATGTACTGCAATATGATTTTCCTACTACTTTAGCGGTTCAGGTTATGTCGTAAACCGCAGAATTCCTTCATCTCCTTTGAACAATACTAGTTGATTTTACTTTAAACAAGGCACGGACACAGCCAACAGCTTATCGCCATTGTACTATAAAATGGTGAAAAATTGTATCCACGTGAGAACAATCCTAGACCAGAAACTCATAGCCCTTCAGTTTTAATCACAAATAATATCAAGCAAACTTTCAACATTCCTCCAGTTCGTGAAGCCCTTCCCCTTGCAGATAGAGAGATCCGATGGGGCGGTGTTAAATGGGCAAGATGTAGGACGGTGTAATTAACGCTAGTCCTTAAAGCGGGGCTGCTTTGGTTCCACCGGGAGCGCCTGATATAGCGCTCATTAATTCCTATTTGCGCATAATGAGAGGGTCATGTTAGATGTAATAAATGGCTCTTTTATTTGGGCGAGAGCTGCGGGGCGGCATCCACTGCCGGCTAACAGTCTCATAAACACCCTTAAGCAGCTCTCATCAGCCGCGTTGGGTGGGGAGCGATCACATCCAACAGGCATAATGAATCAGGTGTACTGAGAAACTCCTCAATGCCCCTTTCTAATTAAGTGCAGAGGGCACACGGCATGCTTTGCGTGATATTACACTCATTTAATACGCGCAGTGTTAGGTTACAGTCGACTTCCGAAGTCGACTGTAACCTCGTTCACAGGCTTTGTTCAAAGGTTAAACCCATGTTATAAGCAATTGCAAATGTCATGAAAAGTAGCCTGAAATTGATTCTCTCTTCCTTTCAAACTGAAGTCAAATCTAATTAGATCCTCAATTATTCACAATAATTAGTTACACGGCGTAACTTAAGTCCAAAGTGCATTTTGTCGGATTTCCCAGTTAATCCCCTTGATGGAATCAGATTGTATCTACTCTAGTCTTCCAGGACGGACTTATTTTAGGATCATACACTGTGTACAGTATGTTGAACATACAGCGTTCAATGTAAAAACTGCCAGTGTCACTAACCCCTTTTGCCAGATTAAAGCGAAGCGATGTTTTATGGAGTGTATGACTCCATAATCCAATTACGATTCAAGACGTCCTTTGCGGTGTGTGGCATTGTCCGTTACTGTTAGTCATGCGGTTGCTGTTTTTTTTTTTTTTTTTTTTTTAGAACATTTGAATCATCCATCCATCCATCCATTTATTTGAGCCGCTTCTCTTCACTAGGGTCGCGGGTGTGCTTGAGCCTATCCCAGCTATCATCAGGCAGGAGGCGGGGCACACCCTGAACCAGTTGCCAGCCAATTGCAGGGCAGACATAAACAAACAACCATTTGCACGCACGTTCACACCTATGGGCAATTTAGAGTTGTCAATTAACCTACCATGCATGTTTTGGGGATGTGGGAGGAAACAGGAGTGCCCGGAGAAAACCTACGCAGGCACCGGGAGAACAAACTAACTCCACGCAGGCGGTGCCGGGGATTGAACCCCGGTCCTCAGAACTGTGAGGCAGACGCTCTAACCAGTCTTCCACCGTGCCGCAACATCTGAATCATTATGAAGCTATACTGAACTATCAACCCAACCCGGTTGAAAGTTCATGGCACATGTGAGACTCGATATGTTCCAGGTCGCTCTTCAACATCCGTTTTTTACCGTTTTACAAAACTATCCAAATTAAATACACACAAATTAAATACATACAAAAGTCATCGTAAGCCTTTAACTTAATAGTTTGTTGCATCAACTTCTGAGGCTATCACTGGAATCAAGAGATGTATTTAACTCTTAATTAGACTTGTACCCCTATCAACAGATATTTTGGCTTAAGGTTGCCTTCTCCAGACTGCATGTTTCAGTTCATTCGAATAGGCCATGATTTTGCTCTTAGCCATTCTTTAGTCATTTTAACATGTTGTTGGGGTCGTTAACTTGTTGAAAGATCAACGACCTGGATCTGGGACAAAGCTTTCTGATACTAGGCAGTACATTTTGCTTCAGAATGCCTCGGTAGTCTTGAGATTTCATTGCACCCTGCACAAATTCAAAACAACCTGTTCTGGAGGCCCAGAACATACCCAGGCCTCCTCCACGTTCTGAGGTACATAGCAAACTGTGATTTTTGGTTACACCTCTGGTTATTACCAAACCAAGACAGTCAAGGAGTTTTAAATCCTGATTAATGCATTCTAACCCATGAGTAAATAAACACCCCCGGCCACAATTTGAGAAACTAGGTTCCTGTTTTTGGTTATGATGTGACGAGCTTTCATTCACCATCAAACTTTTCTCAGCCATCGAGGCACTTTAAGACAAATCACTCTTTTCCCCAGTGTCTGTATGACACAGGAGGAATAAGCAGGACCCCTGCAGCCAAGGCCGTCGAACGCGATTAAAATGAAGCGGTGATTAATCTGCGCTGCCCCATGATTCCTCTTTACCACTTTAATGGATGTTATCGCTCCTCCTCTTGAAGGCTTATCTTGCTGATCGGGGCAAAGGATGAAGAGAAGGCGAGACTGGCTGCGGGTAGGACGATGGAAGAACAAAGGGGAGGGCAATCACATCAAATCCATACAGAGGTAAGTAAATGAATAAGTCAGTAAATAAGTAAGCTAATAAATAAATGTGGGGGATTCAGTGAGCTGCTAAGCGGATAAGGCAGATCAGGCTCTGTAAAGTGTTTATTTGTTTTTTTAAGAAGACGAGACAAGCCGCTTTTTAAAGCCTACAGATAGTAAAAAAAAAAAAGAAAAGAAAAAAAATGTCACACAGACAAACAAAATAAATGATCCAAACCGCTGTCAATAAATATCCCCCACCCACTTCCAGCGTGGATAAGCACATTGGATCCGACAGACGCAGGTACAAAGACGCAAATGTGCTTGTCTTCTTAATCATATTTCTTTTCAAATGAGCTAACTTTCTTTCGCTGAATGACAGTGATGTAGAACAGACTCATTGTTTCCATGCTGTGACACAATCCAGAGCCCACAGCACTGACACAAACTCAATGTCGTCGCTCAAATAAGCTCCCAATTCCAAAAACAGTCCTCCACAGCAGCAAAACAATCGTGGGAAGTTCTGTCCACCTTCACTTTAAGGACAGAACATTCTTTATTTGGGAAGCGAAAATGTGTGTTGACATTACACAGCTCCTATGGGATTACACATCCATCCATTTTCCATAGCACTTGTCCTCATTAAGGTCACGGTTGAGCTGCAGTCTACCCCAGCTGACTGGGTGAGCATTGGGATATACCCTGGACTGGTCAATCCCAGGGCAAATGTCGTCAAACGGATTCATACAGGATAAAACCCACGCGAGGATGGAGAGAAAATGTAAAGTCTACACAAGAAGGCCAGAGAAGGCTGAGATTTGAACACTGAACCTCACTGTGATATGCTAACCACTAGAGCACCATGGTACACTACTTTACTGCTAAAACCTACCCAATACAATTAATAATCCTATTTTTGTAGAACTATATACAGAAACTAACTACAATAGTAGTCTACGCCAATGCTTAATAATCCTGAATACATTCATCTGACTTGGCCTCAATGTAGGTGGACTGTAACAACAAAAAATTCACACCTCTGGACCGTCTTCAATTATCCTAACATGCATGTTTTTGGAATGTGGGAGGAAACGGGACTATCTGGATGTAACCTACACAACCACAGGGAGAATGTACAAACCCCACACAGGAAGGTCAGAATCAAGATTGAAACCCAGGATCTAAGACCTGTGAGGCACACGTGTTAACTACTGCTCCACTGTGCAGAATATATTGACTACAAATCATGCAGGGATATTGCTGATTCCAAAACTAGCTGTATTTTTTTTTTTTATCTTTCCACAGCATCATTAACCCATTGGGGATTTCCATTTTATCATTAATGTCAATGTATATGGAACATGACAGTATATAGTACATACTGTCTGTAACGTGCCATATACTGCCACTCTTCTACATTACATACTATGTACTGCAGAAGAGTGGCAGGGTCAAACTTGAACTTGCTGCGATTGTGCAACAGACAAACTGCACTGTGACATTCCCCATTCACAAGCGGATACCTCCAAGGTACAAAGCCACCGGGCCCCATTGGCTCAAGGTAACATAGACGCTCGCTGGGAGTCGTCACCGCCATATCTGCCCGTGAAAATTCTCCAAAGGGGTTTAAGCGTTAACAAAGAACACTATTAGGCAACTGCTGAAAATTCAGCTTACCCTGTTGAATGGGGACTTCAAAGGGAATGGCAAATACCTTCACAACGCAACACTTTGCTTCCGTTCTCTCCTTTCCTGGTTGCTTTTCATTCGATTCGCAAACAGCTGCTGTAACACGCGTCACCAGCCTCATATTTTCCTGTTTAAATGAATAATAACAATAATCTCAGGGTAATTTCTTTATGTCTGAATAGGGCAAAGCAGGAAGGCTAAGGGTAAACAAGGCTGTGCAATTATTGATTGCAAGATTACGCCAATAAACACAAACAAATGTATTACATAAAAAACAAGGGTGGATGTTTTTTTTCACAAGAATACAATAAAACGTGTAAGCCTGCACACAACCGTAAATGCTAAAATAAACAGTGTAATAGAAAATAAATAGCGGCATAATGAGCCCTAATCACAGACTTGCAACTCATCTTGGTTCCATGTGTATGAATGATAGGTGTAAAATCTGCCCATCGAAATAATTAAAAAATATATATACATATATGATCTAAAATTCTCCAAAACAGTTAACCCATAAATGCTCACATTTAAGATGGGATTCATATGTGAGAATTGAGCGAGAAAAATCATCTGCCTGGCGACACAATGCAATTAAAAAAAAATAAACTAAAAAAAAAAAAAAAAAAAAAAGCTAACAATATGTGCATTGTTTTCATAAATGTAGTAAGGGGTCCATGTAATGTATGTCAATGAACAGAGGGGAAAGAAATTCTCCCTTGCACACAAATTACCAAAAATTATATGTACATGACTGTCAAACATTAAGAGTTTTTTTTTTTCTTTTCTTTTGAATTCAAATTTAGTATGAGGTCCGTGTGTGTAAATGGATTTGGAAAAAAAATCTACCCGGCGACACTACCGAAAAAAACCCAACATCATAAAACATCAATCAAAATCGCCCCAAAACGTAACCAAGAAGCGCTCAAAATATATATTATGTTCCAATGTTGCATCATATTTTTAAAAACATTTGCGTGAATGGATTTGAAAAAATAAAATCTGTCTGGCGACACAAGTAGACAAAATTATAAGAAGAAAAATGAGTGCTGGTAAACAACTGCAATATTTTTTTTAACATATGCCTTTTTCCCAAGCTCGCCAACAGAAAAAAAATTATTGCTTGCGGAAATTATTTATGTTAGGCCGCACAACAGAAAGTGTTACATTTATAATGTTTTACAAAGCCATCAAATAAATGAGAGAGGGGATTAATTGCCCCCGGCTCGACCTTAAAATAATTATTTGGAGCCGGGCGAACTCCAAACTCCAATGAAATTGATACACTTTGATAATTAGATTCTTGGCACTGACCCGCTGGAGTCAATAAAGGTTATTAAGGCCAATTGCTGTCTAAACGCATTACGGGCAGGGGTAAACTGTCCATCCTAGTGCCCCCTCCTGCCCCCTCCCTCCCCCTGGCACTACTCCAACAGCGGCAATATGATAATCCATTCTCCGTCCTGGGGCTTGTGTCTCCACTCTGCCGTACAAAAAACAGATTGGATTCACTTAACCTTTTCCCGGACTTTGATCAAATGAGCTAACAGTGCAATAACATTTACATTGACCCTCCCGAACCCCCCGAACCCCTACCCCCACCCCACCACACCCCACTTACTACTTCCTCACCCTTGACACATTCTTCGTTACGCTACAGCCTTTGTAACACATGAAGTCAATACAGTGGACAATACTGGTTGACTTCCAAGTTGTTTAAATGTTTTGACTCATTCTTCCAATATGACACAAAAAGTGAATGTGTCATTTCATAAGTTTCATTAACTGTACAGGCTGTGTTTTAAATTTTACCATGACGACAGTATAATCTGACATACAAGTGTAAAGAGAAGTTAAGCACTCTATGATAAAACTAAAATAACATAAAATTACTGAGCCCAGAAAGGATGGATCTGGAGAATTTTGAAAAAGGTTGTTCACTGACTCTCCACATTCAACCTGATGGAGCTTTAGGCCATGTCCACACAGAAACAAATTGAAGTGTTCCCAAACATATATATATTTTTTTATTGTTTCGAAATTTCGTCTAAATGAAACCGCCGTTTATGATCACTTTTGAAACCGGGTCTCAGAGTGAGTAAATCGAAATGCGCTGCACTTGTGTTTTCGTGTTTACAACATGTACATAAGTAGCCGTGCACTCACACTGCCAGCAACAACAATAGTGGATTAACGTGATGTGTTCGTGTTGCAGAAACTCCTGAGAAGAATACGGCTTTTACAATAAAACCGTCTATTCCTCTCTTACCACCGTCAGCAACAAATGGAGATAGCGAAATATATCCCACATGGTTTTAAATCTATAATAAATGCATGATATTTATGTCAGGATTAATTGTATTAGTTAGATACAGTACATACTGAGCACCTACATGCAGTACTATCGCATAATGAATTCCGTTTCCTGCTCTGTGCTTATCGTCTCCCTTTTTCATGGTGGCACCACAAAAAAACACTTTTGCTGACATATCAAATGAGAATCTTGAATATGGAAAATGATGATGGATTTGTTTGACTTTTGAGGTAAATTTTACCAGAAAATGTGACCTAAAGTCCAAAATTTGACAACTTTTAAGGCGTTGTATTTCGGGTGTAACCCCAAATAATCTTGTGATCTGGTATTATCTAATCAATGGCAGATCCTTCTCTTAATAAAGATGAACATGGAAAAGCTCATTTTGGAACATAACAAGCGAAGAGGATAAGGAGAAGAAAAATGTATACGTGTGAAAAAAACATACCATTGTACATACAGGTGATGATTTAAGTAACATTCAAACATTAACTGTGACACAAATGTTACAAGTAGTTAATGTAAAATGAAAGTAAATAAAACAAAAAAAGTAAAACTGCTCGCCTGTTGAAATGGCGAGGGGACCATACATTTACATACTATTTACATTACCATTACAGTGGTACCTTTGACTTATGAGTTACGTGTAGTTACTTGGTAATTTTTTATTTATTTTTTGCTTTGTGTTGCGAGGCAAACTTTTTGTTACGAGCAAGCTACAGACATGTAGCCAATTGAGTGAAGTGAAACAATTGTCAAAATGCACTTTCAACCGTTTATTGAATGGTACAAACCGTCAAACACACAAATACAAAATGAGAACGCTAGCAAAGAACTACAGTAAGGCAAAACTCAACTTTAGTCATGTTCCTTTTTTTTTTCTTTTTTATTAACCTGTCCTGTTCAGCTGCATGGCCTTGCAGAATAGTGGATCTGTATGCCTTTTGTGCTGGGAACAGTTTTGCTGTGCAAAAGGGGAGTTTGAAATACTCCCTCTGCTTATATTTTTTATTTTTTAATTATTCAGATGTTTACTGAAAATGCACCCGGACAGACAAGGGTTTTCGGGGAATGACAGAGTGGACAAGGGGAATATGGGTGCGAACCACAGCAGAACAATCGTGAGACAGTCTAGATATTTGAGCACAAGTAACATTACAACAGTTGTGTCCTTATATGTGGATGGGGGGAGGACACACCCAGTGAGGACTTACAATAACTAACCAAGAGAACAAGATGAGAAAGGACAGAAAAGGACAGGAGAGGATGTGGGAAGCCAGCAGGGGACCCAACCAGGGGGACACCACCAATCCCCCAGGACCCAGGGAGGTCCCGAGCCCAACCGAAGCACCCTGACAAGTCCCAAAGGGAAGGGCACGAGTACCGGACCACTGAACCCCACTCCCAACCCCACCCACACCCGCCCCCAGCAGGCCCCACCGCCGCCATCGCCGCCATCGCCCCCACCACCTCCGGAGAGCATGGGGGCCCCAGCCACCAACAGGGCCCAACACAGGAGCTAACTGCCATCCAAAAACAGCCATAGCCCGCCAAAGCAAGCCCATGTTAAGCACCCGTCCTGAGCAAGGACAGGCGAGGGCGCCAAGAGAGGTGAGAGGAAGGCGGGGCCCAAAAGAGGGGTGGGGGGGTGGGGCTCCGCAGCCTGACAACCGTGATGTTCCTGATGTTACTCACTCGGGCATGCTCCATAAAGGCACACATACATCACTGCAGCTGTTGTTGTTGTGGTTCGGCTGTCCCAACATACACAAATTACTCTATATACTGTAAAACCAAATTTCAGTGGGTAGGGAAACAATTCAGACCCCTTTACATTTTCATTCTTTGTTATATTGCAACCATTTTCTAAAATCATTTAAGTTAATTTTTTCTTCATTAATGTGCACACAGCACCCCATATTGACAGAAAAAAACTCAATTGTTGAAATTTATGCAGTTTTATTAAAAAAGAAAAACTGAAATATCACACAGACATAAGTATTCAGACCCTTTGCTATGACACTCATATATTTAACTCGGGTGCTATCCATTTCTTCTGATCATCCTTGAGATGGTTCAACACCTTCATTGGAGTCCAGCTGTGTTTGATTATACTGATTGGACTTGATTAGGAAAGCCACACCCCTGTCTATATAAGACCTTACACCTCACAGTGCATGTCAGAGCAAATGAGAATCATGAGGTCTAAGGAACTGCCTGAAGAGCTCAGAGACACAATTGTGTCAAGGCACAGATCTGGCCAAGGTTACATAAAGATTTCTGCTCCAATTAAGGTTCCTAAGAGCACAGTGACCTCCATAATCCTTAAATGGAAGAAATTTGGGATGACCATAACTCTTCCTAGAGCTGGCCATCTGGCCAAACGGAGCAATCGGGGAGAAGAGCCTTGGTGATAGAGGTAAAGAAGAACCCAAAGATCACTGTGGCTGAGCTCCAGAGATGCAGTCAGAAGATGGGAGAACGTTCTAGAAAGTCAACCATAAATGCAGCCCTCCACCAGTCGGGGCTTTATGGCAGAGTGGCCCGACGGAAGCCTCTCCCTCAGTGCAAGACACATGAAAGCCCGCATGGAGTTTGCTAGAAAACACCTGAAGGACTCCAAGATGGTATGAAATAAGATTCTCTGGTCTGATGAGACCAAGATATAACTTTTTGGCCTCAATTCTAAGCGGTATGTGTGGAGAAAACCAGGCACTGCTCATCACCTGTCCAATACAGTCCCAACAGTGAAGCATCATGCTGTGGGGGTGTTTTTCAGCTGCAGGGACAGGACGACTGGCTGCAATCGAAGGAAAGATTAATGTGGCCAAGTACAGGGACATCCTGGACAAAAACCTTCTCCATAGTGCTCAGAACCTCAGACTGGGCCAAAGGTTCACCTTCCAACAAGACAATGACCGTAAGCACACGGCTAATATAACGAAGGAGTGGCTTCAGAACAACTCTGTGACTGTTCTTGAATGGCCCAGCCAGAGCCCTGACTCAAATCCAATTGAGCATCTCTGGGAAGACCCGAAAATGGCTCTCCACCAACGTTCGTCATCCAACCTGACAGAACTGGAGAGGCTCTGCAAGGAGGAATGGCAGAGGATCCCCAAATCCAGGCGTGAAAAACTTGTTACATCATTTCCAAGAAGACTCATGGCTGTATTAGCTCAAAAGGGTGCTTCTACTAAATACTGAGCAAAGGGTCTGAATACTGATGGCTGTGTGATATTTCAGTTTTTCTTTTTTAATAAATCTGCAAAAATTTCCACAGTGTCTTGAAGTCCAAATTTGATGACTTCTGTGGAGTTTGACCTCCGCTGTAACCCCAAATAACCGTGTGAGCAGGGATCGTCTATTAATTATTCCTTTACATGCAGACACACAACACGGGAATAGGATGAGGGAAAATAAGTATATATAGGTGTGACCAAATTGATGGAAAACAGGGACTGACAGACCGGGTTAGCAGAGAAGAGGCAGACATGGCCCCAGATACCACTTCCTGTTTGTTACATCTTGATGTATACAAACGTACTCCGGCTGGAGTGGATCCCATTTATCATTATGAAAGTCTATTAATTTTTCCTTGATACAAAAAGACTTCCCTCTAACAAGGCTGACGTTAAAGCGGGGAGAACGGGAACGGAGAGTGGAAGAAGAGATTTCGCCACCGCGGCATTGAGATGAGCCGCCACTGAAGTCGGGAAAGTGACAAATTAGAGGTAGGGGGACGGGGGGGGGGGGGGGGGGGGGGAGTAGCTGTAGTGTACAGAGCGAGAGCTGCTAAAGCAATTAAAGTCACGCTGAGTGCATACATTAGCATCAATGGCACGCACGCGCACACACACAAGACAGGAAGATGAAAAATCAAAAGAGGAGGATGGGGTGCTGACACGCACAACAGCACGCCAGTATTTAAAATACTCTGCAAGAAGCCAAACCTCTTTCTCTGCCTATTGTGCATTGTGACTCATTGTTGCAAGTTAAAGGAAAATGTCTCTATTCTGTGACGGCCTTGATAGCACACTCCTGAGGGAACCAGTAAGACAGGTCAACGCCGATCACGGGGGAGTGAAGAACCTTTACGTTTAAAAAAGAAAAATAAAAGAATTAATAAAAAATTACTTTACATCTAGAACCTCCCCACCCCCACAAACACACACACACGCACAACCTTTAACAATAGGGTCCATGCCCAAGGGCAACATTTGATTTTCAAAACAATGAGGCAGGTCATTAATAGACGAGGTGAAAAGTGTATGGAAAACATAGTTTGTGATAACTCATTCTAATTTAACATTATTACAGTAATCTCCTACAATATAATGGCGACAAACACGAGTAATTGTCGCCCCCCCAAAAATTGCCAACATAAATAGTTTAAATCTTAAATATACTGCAAATTATGATCCAGAAACATTTATACTGTCAGTTGAGATGTATCACATTAACCTACTTCTTTGACACCAATTGCTATTTCCAGAGGGATTTGGTGGCAGAACGTGGCATCTTAAGGCATTTCAGAAAAAGTAGAAAAACTACAAAGCAAAGAGCTTTCAGCATATAGCTATGGCTAGGTAGTACAGAAGAAAATGTGATAATAAAAAAATAAAAAAGTAATTAATGTAAGGACAGTTAATTTACCAAATATTTCATCAAATTTACAAAATGATTTAAAAAATATAATCTTAAATTTCATAATGCACAACAAATCATCCAACAGACAGTCTTAATTGATTTAAAAATGAATACAAAGAATACAATAATAATGAATACACACATACATTGTATATACCCTAAAATTTTTTTGCGGGGTAAAGCATCCAAATTAATCCAACAAATACTACTAATGCTCGGTGGGCTGTATATAGCAGGGGTCCATATTTTGCCCACTCCTGTACTAGCCTGTCAGTTTGTTTCTATTATAATGAATTCAACAGATTGCCAGATACATAGCAAGTGTATTTATCTATTTATGTATGTATTTTATTTCATTTTTTTAAAATCTGAATGTCATTCAATTGAAAGGAGGAAACATTTGCATGACAACAGGCTGGACGCCGCCCCAGGGAGAGGCAGTGACCATAAACCAAGGGAGGGTGGGCACGAGCGCACCACCGCCACTGTCACAAATGTACTCCTGTGCGCTAAATAGGACAAAAAGATGGAAAATATCTTTTTCTTTATGTTTTACGGCACAGGTTGGAACCTACGGCCCGTGGGTTATTTCGCGCCCCGCCCGAGCATTTGATGCAACCCCTAATATATAAAACCTCAGGGGAACTGTTAAACATCCAAATGCTCATAATATAGAATTGCAATAAAAATTTATTTGATCATCACATGTTTTCATAACAACGATATGTCCATCGAATGACTTTATAAACACTGAAAGGTTCCCCACAAAATTATTGTTAAAAAAAATGTATTGTATTGATATAAAATGATATGGAGTGGAGGTCATTTCAACAGCTTTACAGCCAGGTGTTGGCATCCAAATAAATGCAATAAAAAAATGTGTGTGTGTGTGTGTGTGTGTGTGAGCCTGTGTGTGCGTGTGTGTGTGATGCGGAGGTGGGAGTAGGAGGGGGGTGAGCCTGATTTAAATAACTCAAGAGAAATGTGTTGTGATCTCACCACAGCCCCCCCTACTCACCCACTCCCCAAAAGGAAAAAAAAAACTATAAGTCACATGCATGAAGTGCTTTTCATCAGCGTATGGAAGAGGTCGATGCACGGGGATGTAAATATTGCTTGCCAGAGCAATAAATGCTGTCTTTCATCACGACACCTGAATTATTATGTTTGTGTGCCGGGCAAATGTAATATTATTTTTGCATTGACTCAATGAATGGACAAAATAGTGGGAGACGTAAAACAAATAAAGAAACAAGCAGTATATTTATGAAAACTATTTTATTGTATTTAAATCTCGCTATACTATGAAGCATCTCTCTCAATTTTTTTTATTAGACAAACAAAGTCATGTTTTTTTTGTATTTTAATAAAACAACACTTTCATTCTTTTTATTATTCATATGATATTTACTGTATCTTTATATTTTTGTTGTATTTATTGATGTGTAAAAACTGACCTTAAATTCCCTGTATTAGATCAAGACTCTCGTGCACTGGTGTCAAACTGGTGGCCCAGGGGCCAGATCCGGCCCGTCACATCATTTTATGTGGCCCGCGAAAGCAAATCAAAATTGCTCATTGTGTTCTGGTGTAATACCATTGAGATATTTGCAAGCCTTTTTTTGTTACCAATCCCCCTTTGAAAAGAAATGTTATAGTCAAAAAACATGTTTTGATAGGCTTCTGATTTCAAAACTGGTTATCCATCAATGTGTTGTGTATACTGTATGTAATTACAGTATATGAGGTATTCTTTCATTTATATGGGTTCACAGTTATAGCGGCCCTCCGAGGGAAGTCATAACTGGCCCGTGACAAAAATTAGTTTGACACCCCTGCTCTAGTGCATGGAAGACATTCAAATGGGGACAAAATACACATCCTCCTTATGTGTAAAATGATAATTATGTTGATAAAGTTTAATATTTTTTTAATTATTTCTTTCAATTATTTGTATGGTTCATTTTTATTATTTATTATTATTTTAAACTGATCTTAAATTTTATTGTACAAACAGCATGTTTATTGACATAGTGACATTAATGTGCCAAAATTGATCTGACTTGCATGTTTTAAATTTGTGCTATTTTTTGTATAATATTTTTTTAAACTGAACTTAAATTTGCTGATTCTCATGTACATTAGGTGATATTATGGTTTATAAATATACTAAATGGATATTCTTATTTTATTAGTGCTATTTTATCGATTTTTTTAAATAACCTAAATTAGTACAGAAACTACATATGGTTCCTTGTGGTAGTATTATATCAAACTATATTGATGTTTACAAATATACAGAATTTGTAACCCGTTTCTTTTTTTGGTTAAACTTGTTTTTTTTAAATTGTTTTTTTCAATTAATTTTAAATTCCCTGTATTGAATTAAGATGCTAGTAGTGCACAGAAGATATTCAAATGTGGACACACGCACGCGTATATACAGTACTTCTTTCTATTATTTCTATCAACTTTTATTCAAAAATGAAATAGGAGAAAACTTTATGCAATGTTTTCAGTTGTTTTTATTTTTATTTTAATGATAAAAATGTATGTTTATACAACTTATTCAAATCGTCTGTACTGCATTGCTGTCCTTCGAGTGCTGGAGAGAATTCCAAATGTAAACACATATACACACAGGCTATGGTTTACTTGGCTGCTCCTCAACATTAAGAAAGAGCTGGGTGACACTGCAACACAAGGGGAGAGTGCGAGAGAGAGAGAGAGAGAGAGAGAGAGAGAGAGAGAGAGAGAGAGAGAGAGTGAGAAAGAGAGAGAGAGAAAGAGAGAGAGGGAGACCTCACATTTCACTTGATGCCCTTCTCTAAATGCGCCTCCAAATCACACACTTCATCTTAGGGCCCCCAGAGGCGTCACTCCAGATGAGTTTAGCTCCTGCTCCCCACCCCCCCCAAAAAAAATTTAAATTCCAAAAAAGATCCACCCAAGCCACTCACCGACTGCCAGGCAGTGCTTGGACAGTGAGCGCGTGAGAGAGCTATGGAAAAAGAGAGGAGAGTGAGAGAGTGGAGGTGCTCTCAGTCTTTATCCCAGCCTGAGCATTAGATGCGATTACTGCTCAGCTCTGCACACTGACACAGACTGAGAGCTCCTCGAGTCACTGGCAGTGGGCGAGAGACTAAAGGAAACACAGGGAGAAAAGAGAGGTAGCAAAATAGATCGCATAGGAAGAAGGGAGAATGCTTCAGTGATACAAGAGTGCCCCCTGCTGCTTCTAGCATCAAGCCAGTTAACACACACACAAACACTTTGAGACCAAGCATAGCGTTCTGTTGTGTGCGTGTGTGTTTGTGTGAGAGTGAGCGAGTGTGACTGTGTGTGCATGTGTGGCACATGTGTACAGCACGATGCTGGAGACTTAATTATGAGTGTGACATTACAAAGTGATTCCTTTACGGTGGTGTCTGACTAATAGCTGCGTCCCTCTGCAATAAAAGCGTCTGCGAAGCTGCGATTAAACAAATGACACGTCTTTAAGAAGGCGCCCGTCCTTCATGTCACTATAAACACACACACAAACACACACGTCCCTCCCCACTCGATGGGCATTTACTGGGCACCACGTCATTTGATGATTTTTGTGTTAACATCACAAGCAGATGGCATTTACGTTAGTTAATGCGTTAATACTGAATGACTGTTTTATGGTGATTTTTATATTGATGATACAGTATGTTATTTTTTTGTGATCATTAGTGTTTTGATTGTGTTGCTCTTTGGTAAAAAAGCATGGAGGAAGAAAAGTTTTTGTTTTTTGCATAAAAACGAAAGCTCACCATATTTGGCGATACATGCTTTTAATTTGGCATAGATAATTTTTTTTAGTAGCAGCAATAGCAGTAGTAAAGAAGTATACTAGTTTATGTTTATGCTGTTTTTTTTTCAATTTTGTTTCTCTTTTTATTTCTGTTTCAAAAATTTTTTTTTAAAGGTGTGTCTTTTCTTTTTATATTTGTTCTTCTTTAATGCCTTCTTAATTAATTCATTTATCTATTTATTTATTTATTGTATTTTGTTTGTGTAGTCAAGAAGTTGGTAAGGAAGTAAGTATGCTGCTTACATGCCCGAATTTCATATAAATCTGAATATCCAAAATTTCAAAGCTAAATTCTAGGGGAACACCCAACACTAAACACCATAATCATCACAATCTTCTTTTTACGCGTTTGACAATTATGAACATTAAAATGTGTAATGATTGTCTTTTATGTGCAAAATAAGCATAGGATTTGGAACGTTTTTGCTTCTTTTTCTACAAAACAAAGAAAAACAAATTCATAACATTGGAAGATTTGCATTTGGAAGCGAGACATACTGTTTATATCTTACAGTGGAAAAATCTCGTACAATTGTGGATATCCAAATTTCGTACAGTTCATAATTTCAAACATTTTAAACTGTACGAAATCTGGAATTGTACAGAACCTCTCAATTCAGAACTATATGAAATCTGGAAATTTAGAATGGTACAAATGTTTTCCTCATTCCAAAGCCTCTCAAACGTCATGTCTCTAAAATGTTAATGATTACAACAATAGCTTATTTTTACATTTTATTACACGTTTTAACTGCAATTGGCTGGTAACCAGTTCAGGGTGTACCCCGCCTCTCACCCAGAATCAGCTGGGATAGGCTCCAGCATGCCCGCGACCCAAGTGAGGATGGACATGATTTAAAATGTTAAAACGTGGCAGAACACTTACTGGTAATGTAAATGTGATTTAATCACTACGGCGCCATGTTGACACTTGAGTGTTTCATTCTTTTTTACATCTTACTATTGACCATTATTTTGCACGTATTTTCACACTTGTGTTGACACCTGCAAATGTCAAACGTACAGTTAATTAAGGTTTTGTGATGTTTCATCCCAGAACCAACCATTTCTATTTCCATCATTTCCAATGGGGGAAACTGTATGGAAATGATGGACAAAGTGGATAAGTTTTATCCCAACAATGTTTTATTACTGTAGTTGTAATTCGTGGTGTTTTGAAAACTGTTTTGGACCATTCAAATAAAGGCTGCCTGCACCAATCAAAGTATACAAAGTACCAGAAATGTCAGCGTCAATCAAAAGTGAGCATTAACATCTTTCCCTTGTTCTTTGATACAGCGCTTGTATTGGCTCTAATTAGATTGTGCAAGTGTACTGTTTATGTTGAGTTGGTGAACATTATATTATAAGCTCACCATGGTTTCCATGAGCTTCCAGTCCTTCTCCAGCTCTTCCATGGGATTGCACCACCAGCTGCAGAAGCGCGTGTACCGCTGGCCCTGAAACCAGTACTGTCGCAGCCACTCAAACTCCACCTGCATGCAAACCGACACACACACACACACACACACACACGCACGCACGCACGCACATGCGCACACACACACACACACACACACACAGACACAATGCGTTATTGTCTTGGTGGAGTAAACAATAAGCACCCCTTTTTTTGTTTTCAATTATTAAATACAATTAATTCATGGTGTAACCATGAACCAGAAAATTATGACAATTTAAGGCGAGCTCACTATTCCGTCGTCTTCTTCTGTTCTCTCACGTGATTTACTTTGTGACAGTAAATTACCAAAGTCAACTTAAATGCATTAGTGTGAAATAATGTACTATAATCATGGTAGATTTTATGCTTGTTCCAACCATTACTGTTTCATGTGGGAAATAGGAATTGGGAAAGAGCAAACTGACCATACAGCCGTACAATACAGTACAGTACTGGCCTTTATCTTATGTCAGTGCAAAAAGAAAGTAAAGATATTATCATGACAGTCATGTTTAAAATTATTTTCTTTTAAAAATAAAATAGAGATATTTAGCACATCCGCCTGACAGTTCTGACGTTGCGGATTTGACATGCGGACTTCCTGTGTGGAGTTTTCATGTTCTCCCCGTGCCTGCGTGAGTTTTCTCCAGGTACTCCGGTTTCCTCCCACATTCCAAAAATATGCATGGTAGGTTAATTGAAGACTCTAAATTGTCCGTCGGTGTGAATGTGCGTGTGAGTGATTGTTTGTCTATGTGCCCTGCGATTGGTTGGAGACCAGTTCAGGATGAACCCCACCTCTCATCCAAAGTCAGCTGGGACAGGCTCCACCACACCCAAAACACTAATGAGGAAAAGTGGTACAGAGAATTCATGGATGGATAAAAATAGAGGCTGTATCGTTGCTTTCCATGAGGCTCAGAATTTAGCAGGATTTTACACTATTAGTGACAAAGTGTAGAAATGTTTTTTTGTACAAACACAAAAAAAAAAAGAGCTCTGTTTTTAAACCAAAACATTTTAGTGTCGATTGACCGCTTCGTTTGACAATTACTCTTTTTCTTTCGTGCTGCAGGGCTCGGTTCCTGTCTACTAACTAGTAAACTCAATCTAGTATTTTTAGCGTACCATAGCATGTCCGCCATTACTGACAATAGTCAAGTAAAGGGTTTGTAACATTACACTCTAAACTGGGGGGTTTGATACCGATTACTTTTGTGAAAGTAAGGAAAAATTAGTGTTTAGTCATTTGACAATGGTCTAATAAATGTAAAATAGACATTTAACACTTTCTTACTAAATTGTGAAAACCCAACTTATGTTTTTCATACCAATGACTATTATGAAAATAACTACAGTAATGCCTGGATCAGACTACAAGACAAATTTTGTCTTTCACGATTGTACTATGTCAGACTACTGCCATTAAATCTTGCCGTATCTTGGTCAGACAGTGGCAACACTACACGTCATGTATTCCAATACCACTGTATCCCGTCTTTAACGATCACTGGGCTTTATCTTCTCAAATCAAACACTGTCGGGAAGGCGTGACCAGAAAACGTGTCACCTTTCACCGCAACCGGATACAACCGTTACCATGGCGAACCTGTTGTCAAACAATGAATCGCTGCGCTAAAAAATAAATAAATAAAAAAGAGGGGGAAAAATAACATGCAGTGTCACCGGACGCTTGGGAGATAACGTTTTGGGCTATCCATTCAAGGATTCCTTGAGCTATGTTCACGTATTGTACTTTACGACTCGCAAGCAGGGTACAAAACGTTATGGAGCAAGCTAGTGCTAGCACCAACATTTGTACATAAACATGCTGACATTCTATCGAATCGTGCTCAAAAGCTTTGGTAAACATTTGTCAATGTTTGTGAGTGTAAAACATTTTTGACAACGGGGACCAAGTGTGTTGACAACGCCAAGCACGGGAGGCGAAGCGCCGGTCACAATATGCATTCCTATTAGTCGAAGTCAAGGTTTCGCTGTCGGAGAGATGTCATTGATATGTCACATTACACGGAAGATATGACAAAAAAGAAAAATCAAACATGCTAGACTTTTCATTTTGGTGTCGTAAGGCTATCATAGGGCCAAATCGTTGGTCGTGGATTATGGCTCAAGAGGTTTTCTCGTTCCCGACAAAATATGTCGGGCCCAATCTGGGAAATCGCCAGCAATAGCTCATTGGGGATAAAATCCTGCAGTATGAGCTAGGCATAAATATAACATTTTCAGCTTACCATCTCCACCAAGTCAAGGAAACTTAAAATTGTAAGATTTCCTGCTAAAGTGGGTGTGGTTTTAGTATTTTCTTTAATTGCTGAGAATAGTGTGATTTAACAGACTGAATGCAACACACTCATCAAAGTCTTACCCACTACAACACCTGAAAGCTCTGCCCACTTCCTACAATCCTGCTTCTCTTCCCCTCATGCCTCGTTTGCAGATGACAGTCTCGCCTACCGATCCGCTCCCGTCTCCTCCGCTGGGACTGTTTTTTTGTTTTTGTTTCCCGCTCTTTTGAAGTGCTGATTTAATCCTTGCAAGGACGTGGCATATAGCCAGGTGTTTCTAACCGTGTGCAGGTTTTCATGTGTTTGTTCTTTGCGATGATGCTGCCTTGTGCCCTTTGTTTGCATCCCTGCCTAAAAAGTTGCCGGCGTAAGCGCGGATGTCAACGAGCACCCCCCAATTGCCGCCAAAGCAAAGATGTGACGAGGATGCCGTTCTCCCCCAAAATGTCCTACAAAGCGTCATTGGCAGCCTAAACAAAGCAAGTTGTGCTTCATTTTGACAACTGTACAACAAAAAGTGGAGTCGCACACATTTCAAATGGGATCCGGAGCGCCATTGTTCCCTTTGTGAGAACTACTTTGTTTACAGTTCTTCTAAAGAAGTTTTAGCTTGCATGTAAAACAGGCCCTGTTTAATGTTGCTGTACAAAAAGTAGCGACAAGGCTTTGGCAGATGAGCTCTTCTGTGACGTATGTAGGAGAACAAAAAAAAAATGTTTTCCCCAAAATAACAATTTCAAGTCATTTTTGTTTCTCGAAACAATGATACTTTGAGAATGAGGTGGAAATATTAAAAGAATAAAGTTGTATTTTTATGAGAAAAAAGTAATCTTTTCAAATAAAGTCAGCATTTTGGGAGAGAGAAAATTATAATATTATAAGGAGGGAAAAAAGGTGTTCCTTGACCTACGAGTAACATCACTTCAGAGTTTGTCGAGAATTACGAGCAAAAACAGGAAATAAATGACAGAAGCCTACTTCATAACAAGTAGCAGTTTGGCAGATATGAACAATTCTTCAGTGCTTGCTTTAAGCTGTTTGTCTTTTCCTGTTGAGGTTTAAACATTAAAAAAAATATCACAGGTTGTGTATTTAACCAAAACACATAACTTACAAACATCCACTAGCTTCATGTTAACAAACACCCTAAACAAACAACTCTTTCAAAAAAGTGTCTTCAAGCTATTTACTGCCACTCCCAATTGAAGTTGACGGTCAAATTATACATAAAAAAAGAGACATACATGTGTATTTAAACAACAACAAAGCTTTGCCCTAAAGTCCGCAAGCTTAATAATTTCCATTGGTGTATGAATGTGTGTGTATGAAAGCGCTTTGGGCACTGTGATAGTGTAGATAAAGCGCTATACATGTACAGTCCAGTTACCAGTTACCATTTACCATTTCATTGGGGAAAGATGATTTGAGATACGAGTGTTTTGTGTGGTCATGAAACAAATTAAACTCTTAAATCAAGGTGTATTGTGAGAAATAAATCTAACACAACATAGTTGTAATTTTACAGGGAAAAGTCAGGAATTTGCATACATATTTTATTAATAATAATATAATATTCTATAATAGCACAAGAAATGCCTGAAATAATTAAGTTGTAATGTTTCCATATATTTCTTTTTTTTTTTTTTTTGGGGGGGGGGTAATTTTTCAAGAATAAATTAATAGTATCTTGAAAAAATAGTTATAAAATTTCGACAAAAGTCAATTTTACAAGAATGAATTTGTAATATTTCAGAATCAGAATCATCTTTATTTGCCAAGTATGTCCAAAAAACACACAAGGAATTTGTCTCCAGTAGTTGGAGCCGCGCTCTAGTACGACAACAGACAGTCAATTGACAGAGAACTTTTGTGACATAAAGAGATTGACAAAAAAAAACAGTCACTGACCAATAAAGGGTTGCTAGTTGTCTGGTAATGCCGGTAGATTTATTTTTTTATTTTTTTTGACAATTGTGCAAAAAATGAGAATAAATCCATAAATCCATGCGAAAAGAAGTATATTTTAGGATAGGATAAAATAATTATATTTTTCCAAGAAGACCGCCAAATTATGCAAGAATAAAGTAATAATATTGCAAGAAAAAAAAATCTAATTTCACGAAAATATCCATAGATCTAGGAAAGCCTACGAGTTATGAATGTTATGAGACTTTTTTGTGATTAAGGTTAAGGGCTATACAAATAAACTTGACTGCATTTACAAGAATAAAGTCTCAATATTATAAGAAAAATATGAATTTTACGAGCATTAAGTTAATAACGAGATAAAAAGTTGCTTAGAATGTAGCGGAATAAAGAGAAACGTATACCTGTTAAAATGAGGTAAAATGGAGACTGTTACTGTTTTTACGTATCAGTTCCTATTTACAGCTGTTAAACTTTTTTTTCTTGTATGATTGTTCAGATTGTTAAAATGTTACTGAAGAAATTGCCTGTACAATTAATTGATAAAAGTATTCCCATTAGTTCCTATGGGAAAAAATTGTTTTGAAATCTGTAAAAATCTGAAGTTCGACTTTCGAGGTTCCACAGGTTCTAGTTCTTGCTTTTTTTTTGTAGTATGTGATGTATTATCTAGTGTAGAAGCAGCACACAGGATCATCGCTCTGATCCCAGCAGGGATGACATGCAAGGACCAGGCTGTGGCGGCACAACTCCGAAGCCTCTCAGTGGCTCCATACAAGCCAGCCTTCAAAGAAATGTCATCCTTTATGCTCCCCCGTATCCACTCCCCTTCGATCACCACAGCTCAAACAAACAACAAAGCCACCGAGACCCGATATCGGACATCCTTTCCCCCCTTTTCTGTCTTCTGATTGTCTGCCTGTCCTTCCGCTAGGACAAAACAAACAGCTTTGAGTCATGGTGGACTTTCCGGAGTAGTGGCATTTTGGACTGGAGCGTCCAACTGGGCGCTACGAGGGTGGACGGATAGCGAAAAAAATAGTGTTGTTGTGGTTGGTTTTTCCTCAAGCGTCTCCCCCAAGGAGGTGGCTGTCATCTCCCCAGGTGATGGACACACTAGCTACACATTAGTCGCACGTTACGCCACCTGGCTGCCCACTGTGGCCAAAAAAAGTCAAGTAGCCTTTTTTCTCTTCCACTTAATGAGGCACATTCTTTTTTTCTTGATGGTATTCCCTGAGCGGACCCAATCAATTTCCAGAGGGACGGGGACGGGGGGGTGGAGGGTGGGGGGGATAGTGGGTGGGGGGTAGGACCTGATGAGAGTTGAATCGATCCCATTCAGCCGACTTCCCCCAGAATAACCTCACAGATCCGGTAGAAAAAAATGCCACACACACACACCGTGTCACCTTGTGTAAGCGACTCCACTTTTTGTTGCAAGTGTGTGGCCCAGCGCTAAAACAGCATAGTTGTGCTAAATAGTTCAAACTTCAGACCCAGCAATATAACTCTAAAACATTGATTTTAGAGTGATATCTCTAAATGGATTGTATTTGGGTTGAAGTACTGTCTCCACGAGAGAAAATACAAGTCATCCTCAAGGTGGAACACACCCTTCACAGTCTGAGCCCTCCTAGTTCTCCCCCTAATTGCCATGGTAACAAATCTGTAATCAGCATTGGCCCTGCAATTGAGCGGGTGCGCAGTGCTAATTTGGCATGCCACATTACAGCCCACTCTAAACAGCCATGCTCGCAGAAACCTCAGAGATTGGGCAGAAAAACTGCCACATACAATGTTGCCCCACACCCTAGTCATCATTGTTACGTCAGATTTTAGAGTGAGACCTCTCTGAATCTCTCTCAAAATGGACAGTGTTTGGGTTGAAGTGCTGCCTCCATGAGTGAAAAGACAAACCATGCCGTTTTTTCGGTATGGTAACTTACTTTGTACCCCACTGGCTCCGCTCTCATCGTCATGGGAACACAATGGCCCTGCAGTAAAGGAGAGGCGGAGTGAGCAGTGGCTCATGTGCATGAGACAGACCCGCCCGATCAAAGGCTCCAAAGAGAAAGTGGACAATAATCCTTGGGGTATTTTGACAAAAGCATGCAACAGACACCTTGGAATTGTTTTAAACTGCGAAAAAAAATTAAATAAAATGTAATGTCTATGTTTACATGCTCACTGTTACCCTTTTTCACAGTTACACAGCAATTTACTTCATCATTGTAGGTAATATTTAAATTACATTTATGTATGAATCCACTGATCCATCAATTTTCTATTGTGCTTGTTTGTCCTCATTAGGGCAGCTGACTATAGGTGAGAGGCAGGGTATAACATGGACTGGTCACCATCCAATCGCAGGGCACGCATTCATATTTTGGAGTCTTCACTGAACCTAACATGCTAGGTTTTGGGAAGTGGTAGTAAGCTGGAATGCCCAGAGAAAAACCCACACTAGAACTTGCGGAACGGAGCCAAAAATCAACAATTTGAAATGAATGAATGAATGATCAAATATGTATAGTAAATTTGAAAAATATAATTACATTTTTATAAGTCAAATATGTCAAATGCATGTCAAATAGCCCAATTTCAGAGAAATTGCAGACTAACAAGGTCAAAATTTAAAATCTGAATCTTAACTTTTATTTATTATGGACTAAATAATCAGATCCCATAAATGTTCTTTTCTAGGATATTATTTTGTTCATAATTTGATCTCTTGTATTAGCCTCAAAACAAGTCAATAGCATGACACCATTGGTTTACCCTTCAGTTTGTGCAATACAGCAAACAAAGGATGATCACATGAATTAAAAATAATAACTGTGTCACACAGACTACATCTGGCACAGATCAGCAGGAGACACACTTTAAGAGATTACAACAAGATGTCGTACGCCCCTCAGGTGAGGCATTTCAAAGCCGAGCAACAAGACCTTGGAAGGTCACGTGCACACTTCCCCCATGAACATGTGTGGTAGGGGAAGAAGCTCGTCCCCCTCCCTTCAATATTTACCAACATCATTAGCGAGGAGGGTCCCTGAGGGCGCTCTGCCACACACCCACCTGGGAGGTGACACAGTAGCTTTAAATGGGACAAGGCATTTGCGTCTGGGATTACCATTTCAAAGGTAAAACATGTACATGGCAGCCGTGTGGTGACGCTGCGTTGGGCCCCTCCCGCTTGTTCACGATAAAAAAATTTAAAAAAAAGATTATATATTTTCCCAAAAACTATCATGATAAACGTTAACATTGTTGCTGTTTTGTTATGCCTCTGAAATCATGAAAACTAAAGCCCACCTTCGAGCTGCAAGACTGTGTTGGTTGGTCCGCTGAAGATGAGCCCTTCACCTGTCAATAAAATATATGTTGACATTCACTGAGGTTAGGCTTAATAAAGAGTTACCTTTCTCGTGTTTGTGTTAATTGGGGACTAGCACACAAAACAACTCAGAGCGAAGCCCTGATGTTTTAAACGACTCTGCCGCGGTGGAGCTAGCGCGTAAGCTCACGAGCTGGCAAACAATAAAGAGTTAACTTTCCTGGGTATGTTCATTGGGGACTCACACAACAACTCGGAGCAAAGCGCTTATGTCTTAAATGACATTGCTGCGGTGGTCGCAGGCTGAGATGGAGCCTAACACAGCTGACTTTTGGTCGATATCAGCGCAAATTTTTTAAATCCATGTTTGTTTGTTTTTAAACAACAAAATAATTGTCTACTTCCTAAAGCTGGAGAATGTTCCAAATGTATAGGTATAGGCAGGCATGGTAAACAGGTTTATGTCACAACCCTAATAACAATGGTGGACTACAGTCCGGTTGTAGCCACTCTCTAGCAAAGTGCGCCATGCCAATATTGGACTAAAATATGTAATGTTTTTTTAAAAAGTGCTTATAATTGCCTATACTGGTTTAAACCGTAAATATACCACAAAGTATGATCCTAAAACACTTTACTATCATTTTAAACTCATCGTACAATAACATTAAAAAGAAATGGCTTACAGATGTTTTTTTTTTTAATTATTTTTAAAATGCACTGGTGTGACCATTTGACCATGCACATATGCCGAAGACTATCCGTAACTTCTACTTGCACATGCGGTGAAAACTCTCCGTAACTTCTACTAACAACTTACGTGAAAGTTAGGTCCTCCCCGACATACAAAGATCTGTTTCTCAGTAGTGATGTATCACAATACTTCCTTGAGAACAATTACTAGGCCATTTTGTGGCATTTTAAGGCGATTAAAGAAGAAGCACAAAAGACGCAAAAGTTTAGTTTTTTAGCAGATAGCTGAACTGTGAACAGGCAGAAAAGTATAATCATCACAATCAATCATAAATGACAAAAGGCATGATGTGCAAGTGTATGCCACAACCAAAACAATAATTGACCAAATCGTTGTTGCAGCGCTTGTGATAAAAACACATCTTTCCAGCTCAGCTGCAGAAAATTTTAATATATAGACTAACAAGTATAAAAATAAGATTCTATCAGATAAGATTTTGGATAAGACAAGCAGTCGGTGCACAAAGGGTTTCTTTACAAAGGGACAATGCCAACTACTGGCCTGGCTTGCATATTACAGTCTTATTCTAATGCCATAAGACTTTTCAAACAAAAAAGAAAAAAGGCAATATACTGTGTGTGTGTGGTAACGTATTGCTATCCACTATTGGGCACTAACTTACCTCACCCTGTACTCCCACCGCCTCGTTAGCAGGTACTAGCTTTGCCGTTAGTACTTTCCTTTGTTAAAAGGGCCCACAGGGCGGTGCTCGGGTCAGGATGCCTGCACGTCTCAGGCTTGTTCACACTGCGGTCGTCCATGTCAAACACAACCTGCGCAATGTGCAGCCCACCGCATGCCAAATGTGGAGCGCCGTCATAAATAACGTTGCTAACAATACATCATTTAAGTGGGTGTTCTACTCTCATGGGCAACTTCAAACAAATGGCCACATCGATCATTGCAAATGCCAAGAGGGGGCCCCCGCCAGCCCCTCAACTATCCACACACACCACTTCACCTCAACACAAACATTAACATGCAACTGGTCTGTTAAAAATAGCAGGCTGCGTTCCTGAATAAATCTGTCTGGACTGCAAAAACTGGTCTTAAAACCAATAAAAAAAATATAATTGGGAATATATTAATTGATTTAAAATATCTGCCAATAGAACATGAAAGACCCCCACCAATGTATTAAAGCGAGTGTATTTATACTACCTACACCAATAAAATCATGGTACTTCTTATTTTAACTCCTAACCAGTAATATAATCTCAATAGCAAGTTAAATACGTCTAAGCTATTTAAGAAAAAAAAATACTTGAAGCAAGTGAAACAAAATGCCTGGTAAGAAGAAATATCTTTGCAGACAAAGAACAAGCATATTTTACCTTAATCTGAGATATTTAATCATGGTTAGAGTTTAGTTTTTCCAGGGTTGTCCTCCTTGCGGGAGCCCGTTTATGCTAATCCTGGCAAGCTAGCAGGTGTTGCTAACTCAACTGGCTTATGTTCTCCCAATAAACACCACACACAAATGCAGCCCTGTTGTTTGGCTGCACTGAATAATTAATATTGTCTGTAACCTTTAAACAACCTTACATCAGACTCATCCGTCATGCCGTCCCGTTGAGGGTCCCGGGATACTACCGTAGGCAAAGATGCGCGGGCCAGGGAGCCCAGGTGTGTGTGTGGGGGGAGGGGGGGGGGGGCGAAGAGGTGAAGTGAGATATTAACCATTGGCCTGCGGCGAGCTAGCGCAAGGGGGTCTCTGCTGACCCCGCAACACCCTGAGTCGGAATCGCTCATTGTTGGGAGTGAAAAGGGGTTAGCAAGGAGTGCCGGGGTATGACTCCATCTTGAGAGAACATATGGGGAGGTTGTTGCCATACAATCCATCACAGGCTGGGGAAAATGAGAGCAACCTGGACTTTGAGGTGTTGTTTCGCTGAGTGGAAACAAGTAGCTAAGTGAAGGAATGAGAGCGAGAAGGTTCTTTTCGGCATTTTTAACATGTTAGTACAGGGCCTCTGGGCACAGTCCCATGGTGCAGAAGGAACGGAGGGCATGTAAACCAGGATCAAATGCATGTTTAAGCTAAGCACTTCCTTTGATACGATTTTTGAAGCTCTGCAGTTCAAGGTTTGGACACACTTTACACCTGAAGTCCAGTTTGTTTAATTTAAGCAAAACTCAAAAGTAATCGACAAAGTCAGAGCGCTACACACGGTAAAGCATAGCATAAGACTTGTCAGATTTGACAAACTCGACTAGATGCAATCGTTCTTCGTGTCATTTTTTCAGAATCATCGCTGCTTTGCACTATAGAAATAAAAAAAAAAAATTAACAACAAACTAATCCACAAAGTCAAGCTCCAACAGGAGAGCAATGGAGACGTGTCATATAACTAATGTCATTGCTGTATACAGCAGTTATTATCACTACTACCTTGCCACAATAATAATAAACAAAACGACTCAATATAATCCACAGAAATCACAGCCCAAAGTGCACTCACTCACAGATAGGCACAATGTAGACTAGGCACAATTTTTCCCTGAGCCACAGTTATTAACAATCATCACCACCTTGCACTAAAAATTAAACAGAATAACTTCAATTCATCTGCAAAGTCAAAGCCCAATGTACACAACACAGTGCGTCATATCATGAGTGTGATAATTCCTTCCGCTACTTATTAATAGTCACCGACACATTGTATTACAGAAATAAAAAATGCCTAGAAATAATCCACAAGGTCAAAGCCCAACGTACACTCGCTCACACAAAAGACTATGCAGACGTGTCAAATATGTGATCGTTCCTCACGCCAGTTATTAATGTTGGCTACTTTCATCATGTACGGGAAAAAAAAGAACAACTTGAAATAAGCCACAAAGTAAAAACTCAATGGATGCTCGCTCACACACAAGCACAATTTAGACGTTTTATAATTAATACTACCATTCCTTGCTCCAGGTATTAAACATCCCTGTTACCTTGCACTGCAGAAATACAGTAAATCTTGAAATAATCAACAAAATCCAAGCCCAAGGTACACTTACTTAACCAATAGCACAATGTAGATGTGTCAAAATATTTAGGTGATCACAGTAGATATTAACAATCACGGCACCTCGCGCAATAGAGATAGACAAACCCACTAGAAATAAGCTACAAAATCAAAGCCCAATGCAGATTCAATCATGCAGAAGCAAAATGTAGACGTCATTCAACTAATGCAATCGTTCCCTCAAGCCACTTTTTAACAATCACCAACACCTTGCACAATAGAAATAAACAGAATGACTCAAAATACTCCACAAAGTAAAACCCAACCTATGCTCCCTCACGCACAAGCACAACGTAGACATTTCACATAATTAATGTGATCATTCTTGTTAGAACAGTCTAAATGGTGTCTGCTTAAATGCTTACTGTACTCTACAGTGCTTAAATGTTGACAGTGCACAAAACCATACATGGTTTTAGTTTAAATCAATTCTATTCTGTATTGAAAAGGGCATCTTTTATTCACATGATGTCTGATGTGTCCCATCTGCAGCTGGTCCTGAACCATTTACTTTACCAAATGGATGACAATGTGAGCCTCAGGTCATAAAAATTTAAATGAAAATACAAATCTAAAAAAAACAAATCATTAAAAAATTTAAATACAAGAAAAATAGACACACTTAAATAACAAAATAAAAACAAAATAATCCTTATCCTTACTAGGGTTGCGGGTGTGCTGGCGCCTATCTCAGCTGACTCCGGGTGAGAGGCGGGGTACACCCTGAATTGGTCGCCAGCCAATAACAAGGCACAAAATGTATAAACAAACAATCATTCACACCTACGGGCAATTTTGAGTCGTCAATCAACCTACCTTGCATGTTTTGGGGATGTGGGAGGAAACCGGAGTACCCAGAGAAAACAAACGCTGACACGGGGAGTACATGCTAACGCCACACAGGTGAGGCCGGATTTGAACCCCGGTCCACAGAACTGTGAGGCAGCTGTGCTAACCAGTCGTCTACCTTGCCGCCCAGATATACATATTTAAAATAAAATATACAATGCACAAAAATGACTAAAAACCGACATTGATTCTGAAAATAATTAAATAAAAAAAAATAACAATAAAAAAAGAATAGACAAATGTGCATTTAAATGTGATGGTCCCAACTTTGTATGCATTCAGTACGCAGTAATTCAACAAACCTAACAAAGTTGCTAATCAGTTCAAGTACTATGTTGTATTTTACGGTACAAGGCCAGAGATTGCTGTGTATGTGGGCGCATGCTCGCGCCCCCTCCGCACACACACACACACGTACACACACACACGCACGCACACACACGCGCGCATACACACGCGCGCACTCAAAATCATGTGCAAACAAACAACGTACGTCACCCAGACAGCTTTAGTGAGTTATTCTCCAATCTATGTTTTATGAGTAAAACAGATGTATTTTATGCTTGCTATTAATTTTGACAACTTTGAAGTGTTCTGTTTTCACTTGGACTTCAAAAACGAGTCTTATTTCCCCTGGCCTAAACAGTCTCCTTTGATTCCGTGTGGTAAAAAAACACCGGTGACATTGGCAGCTTTTCAATCATATGAAAATGTGACACTCCTTCCACTGCTGTGATGTGATGCAGGGGTCACTACAAAAGACACAAACCTCGTTGTGGATCTCCTCGCAGTGTTGCATGGTGGCGGGCCTCAGGGTCACCAGGCTGTGGGAGCCGGTCTCGGGGTCCGTGTGCAGGTTGGACAGGGCCTCCTGGCACTGTGACTGGATGTAGGTCAGAGTCCCAGTGGAACACTGATGGAGGGGAAAAGGAACAGAAACAGTGTGATGCATGAAGATGATGACCCTGGGTAGCACTGCAGGCTTATGAAATGCACTGTTGTCAAGATTATACAAGGGACAAATTCTCATTAAAGGGGACATACAGTATAATGAAAACAAAAATACTTTTTAATTTTTTGTATACACATAGTTGGGTCTCTGGAGTGCCTGCCCAACCATCAAGTGTGAAATAAATCAGCCAAGTATTTTTTGGGGGGTTATCCGCCTATGTCTGAAAATGTCAAGGGGGAAAAAAAAATGGAAAAAAAATGAATAAATCCACAAATACGTGACTCTGCGGCCGCTGAACCACGAGTATGCAGGATGTATAAAATATTCTCATGATTATATGAGATTGTGGTACTGCAACAATAGAAAGATAAAAAGCTAATAATAGCTAATATTGTGGAAAAACAAGACAGTATTGTGAAAATGTTCCATGACTGGGAAAATGTGAAATAATTGTTTGCATGTTCTTGTTTCCTGCAAACACAGTGAAGCTTTTTCTGATTTTATTTTAAGGGTAGGTTGGAAGGTGGGGAGGGTAACATTGGGGGTTTGCCTCACCTCGGCCACCCTGTGGGTAGAGCTGAAGCGAGCAGCGTCTCCGGGGAGGACGCAGTGCTGGTGGGTGCTGTTCAGGTTATCTGGAAAAGAGGAAAAAAAAATAAGTTAAAGACACCAAGGAAAAGTGCAAGGAAATGAAATATAAATGTTGTGGTTTTAATATCATTCAATTCAAGAAATGGACATTTGAAAATGTCAAGTATGTAGTAGGTGTCAAAAGGAACCACGTGAATGAACATTTTGTGTTTGATTTTCTTTGGTTTCTTGTAGTATTTTGCACCACTTACATCTATATTACTTGGGTTTTATAATGGTAACAGTTTGAAATAATTAATAAAATATGAAAAACACACTTTACAAGGTATTCCTCAGTGCCTGCTCTTATGCTCGAGCTCACACAGTTCTCCAAATAAGAGGCAAAGCGTACTTCATTTTCTTTCCAGTAATTTCCAATTGAGGTTTACAGTAAAACTTACACATAAAACAAAAGAAAAGGAAACATTGTATATTTAAACAACAAAATGTTCAACCAAAGCATAGTCGTGCTCACCATTATTGGCAACCCTTTATTCTTTGCCTAACCTGTATAATATCTTAATAAATAAATGGAACGGTACCATACTTATATCATCAGGATCTTTTAATTGTAGAAGCAAAGTAATTTAACAAAGAAAAAAACAGTCCACTTTATCCTTTTCAATCATTCCTGTGTGCTTTTGGATGTGTGCTTTGGGCCTTTGTCTTGCTGGAGGACCCATTATCTTTGCCTCAAACCAAGTTTTCTTACACTGGGTAAGACATTTCACTCCAAAATCTCTTGGTAATTGTCATATTTCACGATACCTGTGATACAGTAAAGGCCTCCAGTACCAGATTTAGCAGGGCAGTCCCACAGCATTATGGATCCTCCACCATGCTTGACTGTTGGCAGGATGTTCTTTTCCTTACAGGCTTCATTGCGACATCTATAAACATACTGTTTGTGTACACAGCTAAAAAGCTATTTTGGTTTCATCTGTCCATAAAATATTGTTTATCATTTGGATCAAACGCAAATTCTCTATAGAAAAATGTAGTTCCACATGATTCATTTTCTTCAGGAGATATTCCACATTTAGTTTTAACTTCATGGGTGCCAATAATGGTGATCACGTCTGTATAATTAAAGTCTGCTAGCTTCATTCTAACATGTCATGCAAAATGCCATCGACTGGCTAATGGAAAGTAGCATACTGTAGATGTTTCAAACTGTCAAACAACTGCTACTTCAACAAACATAGAGCAGCAACACTTACAAATACAGCATACAACAATACTTCCATCCTTCCGTTTTATGTACCGCTTATCCTCATTAGGGTAGCTGGAGCCGTCCCAGCTGACTTTGGGCATGAGACACCCTGGATTGGTCGCCATCCTATCACAGGGTGTACATACAGCAATACTCACAAGCACATAGTCTTGCGGTTCTGTGGGAACAACGACTATCACCAGAGCTCACTTGGGGTCTGCTAATATTAAGAGATAATTCTGCAAACGGTTACATACAGAGTAGAGTTTTGCAAAGTGGAAAACGCTGTTGAGTGTGGTCCCAAAGTTCAGAAACACATAGAACAAAATGTACATTATACCTGCATCAATGTGGGCACAATCTTTGGGTATCATGCGACAGACTGTGTTCGGCAAGCGGAGCTGTACTGTGGTTTCTTAATTAGCAAACAATACCAGATCACGCTCAATCTGTCGGAAACGCCAGAGCCATACCGACAAACATTTGTCCAATATCGCGGGAGCTTTACGGAGAGGCCTTACTGCTGTTTCCCGCCTATCCCGCCATGTGTTTCTTGTGAGTATAGATGTTCCTCGGCGCTGCCGTTATTTGCCTCATAGACCAATAATTAATTTAGCCGCGACAGGGCTGTCGATGACGCCACGTGTGTATTTACACTCGCCTGGAGCAGGGAGTACACCATCTAATGCCTGCGATTTGAAAGTCAAACAGCTGAGCGCTTTGGGAAGAGGATATTATTGTTTGGTAAGAACGGAGAAAGCTTGGAAAAAGATACCGACAAAGAAAACAACTTCGCCATTTTTTCCCTCTCTCACTCTAAAGAGATTGTGACGGATTAGGTACCCAGGCGGAATTACTCGGCGTCTTTAAAACTGTTTATATACAATAACAAATTATCTCCATCAATCTGCTCTTTTCTTGGCACGCCGGATGCGTCGGCAGCATCAGGAGGGGAGTTGAGGCAAACTCAATAACTGTAATAAGTATTTATCTTTCTTTCAACCCGTGCGCCTGCTGCCACTTGTCCTCCTTTTTCAGATAGCAGGCTTTTAAATATATTGGGTCAACTCATGTCTGCGCCCCCCACCCCCTCCCCTGTGCATTGGGAGCTGCGAATCTGATTATCGAACAGGCCCGGTGTCAAGACTTGCATTGTTCCTTCTTTAACTACCGAAATTCCATTTGGGTGGAGATGATGGTGATTCAATTTGCCTCCAGCGACTAAGACATTAGCATTTGAAAAGAGGCCACCAGGAGACAAATAGTGCCAGAAAGGCATCGTAGTGTCTGTTGTACCTTCCGTCTATCCGGCCATTTATTTTCGACAGTATAGCGATTGTCCTCGTTAGGGTCATGGGTGGTCTGGAGCCTATCTCACCTGACTTTGGGTGAGAGGAGGGTTACACCCTGGACTGGTCGCCAGTCAATACTAGGGCTGGTATAGAAAAACAATAATTCACACTCACAATCAGACCTATGGACAAATTAAGAGTCTTCAATGAACCAAACATTTATGCTATTGGAATATGAGTGGAAGCCGAACAGGGTTTGAAATATCCAGTATCGCGTCGCAAAATGTGACGTAAAATGGTATTTACGATGCATTCCACGATTTCCATCTCTAAAATATGCAATGCATGTTTTTTTAAAGTTTTCAGGAAGTAAAACCTTTTTCAAAGTGGTCAGCATCTCTCAAAACAAAGACCGTTTATTTCGCTGATTGGTGCAGAGCTGTCAAATATTGGGGAACGCCTGTATTTTGCTATTGAAATCACTTGAACACTGACTCGTTCCGGCCATAACACAGTACAAATTTCTTAAATCACTTTGATGAAATAAACACTGTGTTGTAAAAAAAAACAAGCAAAAGGTAAAGTCTACATTGAACAGTCGCCCAACCTCCCTGCTGTCCGGGTATTACCAGTGAATGCTTGGTGCACGCTATTTTGTTACTACACCTGGCTACTGAGCCTTTAAAGCAAAAGTTCTCTTTGCATCCGGTGTCAACGCATTTTGAGTCACTAATATTCGTCTCCATGGCACTGGATCCGCTAAACCTACATGTATTGCCACGCGGAAGATGGAAAAGTCTTGCTAATCGCTAAGCTATCGTAACATGGAGTCGCCAAACACTGAAATAAATGATATGGTGATACAGTACTTGTCACATAGGTCTGGCTGGAACCGCATTTTCGCGGAGACTTTGATCAACAAAATAACAGGCCAATCTCTGGAGTTAAAAATACACAATACACGGACATACAGGATTCTGTCTGAATGAGAAATTAATTGGTACGTCACAGCACACGTACTTGAGAATGGGGGCAAGGTTAAAAAATAAGAATTAAATTATAATTTTTAATAAATATTTGTAATATAACTTACAATAACCGGTATAAGTCCCACAATGGGGAAATTTGCATTGACTCATTAGTATAAATAGCATCAGTATCAGAATCACCTTTATTTGCCAAGTATGTCCAAAAAACACACAAGGAATTTTTCTCCGGTAATTGGAGCCGCTCTAGTATGGCAACAGACAGTCAATTGACAGAGAACACTTTTGAGAGATAAAGACATTGGTAAAAACAGTCACTGAGCAAGAAAGAGTTGCTAGTTATCTGGTAATGCTGATACAAATTATTATTATTATTTTTTTTTTTACAATTGTGCAAAAAGATGCAGAGTCCTCACAGTTCGAATGACTAATATAACAATAGTCCGGTGCAATGACCATTGTGCAAAGGGCGCCGAGACTTCAAGCGAGTAGTGCGATAATTTGGGACAATGTTGATTGTGCAAATGTTGCAGATACTCCTCAATCAGTGTGCAAATGGAGCAGCTGGTACTCTGGCATGAGTGGCCAGTATTGGGCAACAACAGAGACTAATACACTGAGTGCACGAGTAATATATAATTGGCCCGACAGAAATGTGACAAAAAAATTGGCAGCATGTTGCAATGGAATTGTAAGTTAGCTGTTTCAGAAGTTGATTGCAAGAGGGAAGAAGCTGTTGGAATGTCTACTAGTTCCAGTTTGCATTGACCGGTAGCGCCTACCTGAGGGAAGGAGCCGGAAGAGTGAAAGTGTCCTTTTCAAATCTGCAGTAGAAGGTATTCAAGTCGTTGGGTAGTGTGCTATTGTTCTCAGCTTGGGGGGATCGTTGCTTGTAATTTGTCAGCGATTGGCATGCATCCCAGACTGATTTAGAGTTGTTAGCGCTAAACTGTGTTTCCAACTTTTCTGCATAGTTCCTCTTTGCAATGTTAATTTCTTTAGTCAGCTGGTTTCTAGCTCGATTATACAGGGCCCTGTCCCCGCTTTGATATGCGTCCTCTTTAGCTTGGCGAAGTTGCTTAAGTTTGGCAGTGAACCACGGCATGTTGTTGTTGAAAGTGCGAAAAAACCTTTTTGGTACACAAACCCCTTTACATATCGCGGTCTGCCCTGTGAAGATGGAAGCCGGGAAGCATGACGGCGCCATCAGGTACAGCGTCACAAAGCCAAGTCTCCGTAAAGCAGATGGCGGGCGGAACGTACAAAGTCTTTACTGGTCTATATCAGAAGATGAAGGTAGTCCATTTTGTTGGGTAGGGAGCGTAGATTCGCGAGGTGGATGGACAGAAACCCCAGTCTGTATCCAATCTTGCGCAGTGTCACCTGGATGCCGGCTCGCTTCCCTCTGTGGCGGCGCTGCCTCCGCCTCCATGCGCCAAAGACCGCAGTCGCTCCTCCGGTGAGTAACTCAGGGAAAAAACTGAATGGATTTGCGAAATTTGGTGAAAGAAAGTCCGGAGTGTAAGAGAGTCGTGTAATGTCTCCAAAGACGAACGAAAAACACAGAAACAAAAACAATACTAGAGAGCGCGTAACCGAGGCGACCACACGGGTAGGCGCCATCTTAGCATGCAAGTGAGGACATGAAGTACATTGAACAAAATAGAAAACATTTTTCATATACAGTGGGTACGAAAAGTCTTCAGACCCCCTTAAATTTTTCACTCTTTGTTATAGTGCAGCCTTTTGTTAAAATCATTTAAGTTCATTTTCTACTCATTAATTAACTCACATCACCCCATAATGACAGAAAAAAAAACGTAATTGTTGAAATTTTGCTGATTTATTAAAAAAGAAAAACTGAAATATCACATTCAGACCCTTTGCTATGACACTCATATATTTAACTCAGGTGCTGTCCATTTCTTCTGATCATCCTTAAAATGGTTCTACATTGGAGTCCAGCTGTGTTTGATTATACTGATTGGACTTGATTCGGAAAGCCACACCCCTGTCTATATAAGACTTTGCAGCTCACAGTGCATGTCAGAGCAAATGAGAATCACGAGGTCAAAGGAACTACCTGAAGAACTCAGAGACAGAATTCTGGCAAGGCACAGATCTGGCCAAGGTTACAAAAAAATGAGCACAGTGGCCTCCATAATCCTGAAATGGAAGACATTTGGGATGATCAGAACCCTTCCTAGAGCTGGCCGTACGGCCAAAATGAGCAATTGGGGAAGAAGAGCCTTGGTGAGATAGGTAAAGAAGAACCCAAAGATCACTGTGGCTGAGCTCCAGAGATGCAGTCGGGAGATGGGAGAAAGTTCTACAAAGTCAACCATCACTGCAGCCCTCTACCAGTCGGGGCTTTATTGCAGAGTGGCCCGACGGAAGCCTCTCCTCAGTGCAAAACACATGAAAGCCCGCATGGAGTTTGCTAAAATACAGGACTCCAAGATGGTGACAAATAAGATTGAGAAATTGTTGGCCTTAATTCTAAGCGATGTGTGTGACAAAAACCAGGCACTGCTCATTACCTGTCCAATACAGTCCCAACAGTGAAGCATGGTGGTGGCGGCAGCATCATGCTGTGGGGGTGTTTTTCAGCTGCAGGGACAGGGAGACTGGTTGCAATCGAAGAAAAGATGAAAGCAGCCAAGTACGGTTATAACCTGGACGAAAACCTTCTCCAGAGTGCTCAGAACCTCAGACTGGGCTGAAGGTTCACCTTCAAAAAAGACAATGACCCTAAGCACACAGATAAAATACCGACGGAGTGGCTTCTGAACAACTCCGTGACTGTTTTTGAATGGCGCAGCCAGAGCCCTGACTTAAACCCAATTGAGCATCTCTGGAAAGACCTGAAAATGGCTGCCCACCAACGTTCACCAAAAAGACTCATGGCTGTATTAGCTCCAAAGGGTGCTTCTACTAAATACTGAGCAAAGAGTCTGAATACTTATGGCTATGTGATATTTCAGTTTTTCTTTTTTAATAAATCTGCAAAGATTTCAACAATTACGTGTTTTTTCTGTCAATATGGGGTGCTGTGTGTACATTAAGGTGGAAAAAATGAACTTAAATGATTTTAGCAAATGGCTGCAACATAAAAAAGATTGAAAAATTTAAGGGGGTCTGAATACTTTTTGGCGGCACGGTGACCGACTGGTTAGAGCGTCTGCCTCACAGTTCTGAGGACCGGGGTTAAAATCCCGGCCCCGCCTGTGTGGAGTCCGCATGTTCTCCCCGTGCCTGCGTGGGTTTTCTCCGGGCACTCCGGTTTCCTCCCACATCCCAAAAACATGCATGGTAGGTTAATTGACGACTCTAAATTGCCCGTAGGTGTGAACGTGTGTGCAAATGATTGTTTGTTTATGTCTGCCCTGCGATTGGCTGGCAACCGGTTCAGGGTGTACCCCGCCTCCTGCCTGAAGACAGCTGGGCTCCAGCACTCCCGCGACCCTTGTGAGGATAAGCGGCTCAGAAAATGGATGGATGGATGAATACTTTCCGTACCCACTGTATTTAGCACATGTCAATTCAATAAAACAGTTGACTTCACCTTAAGCTACTTAGTGTAGGATTGCAGAAGAAATCAGAACAAGCAGTGAGCTATCAACAAACTCTTTAATGCAGTCAAAAGGATTACTGTAATCACGCCAAAACAAGAACATTAACTAGCTCGGTAGCCAACGTCCATCTCCCTCGCTTCCTGTTACCTTCATGGCCCCCCCACACAATCGGAAACCACAGACTCATATGCAGGTTTGATACAACATAATTTCTGCTTCCCCGTTCTCTGTATATGACATTACTTGTGTTCAATAGGTCAAAATATCCCTCTATAAATGGAGTAAAATGATTTACAAATGGTAGAAAATATTACAAAAAAATTATATATATTTAAAAAAAAAAAAAGTGATTCAGTATTTAGTGGAACATTTCTTCAAATTACTGCCCAAAACAGCATTTTGAAAAATTGCTAAACAAATATCAGAAATTGTTATACAGATATTATTTTGTATAGCAATATATATATATTGTATTTTGGACGCAAAATACCTGGGGAAAACCAAGGCAAACATTGTGAGGACATGCAAAGTCCACACAGGAAGGCTGGAACTCAGATTCAAATCCCAAACCTGACTGTGAGGCAGATGCACTAACCACTCATCGACAGTGCTTCACTATGGGATTATTATAATGCACAAAACAACCCAATACCATCAGGTTTTCGAGAAACATGCAGAAACCACCGACATTAGCATTCCTCCCCCAAGGCCAAACAATCCTAAACATGTTAGTCTGACTGGGTCCCAATATAAGTGGACTGTAACACCAAAAAAGTGACAATACATTCCTGTGGTCACACTTTCTTTCACATCCCAGGAAAATTTGTATACCATTACTTCCTCAAAGAGAGGCACTCCAGCAGACACCTTGATGAGCTCTCCTTTTTCATAAGTACTATGAGGTGGCTGCAATTACCTTTACTATAACGCGTTGTGTTACACAATCACACCAATGGATAATTGGTCATAGATTAATTTACCATGCATGTTTATGGAATGTGAGAAGAAGCCGGAGTGCCCGGAGAAAACCCAACACAAGCACAGGGAGAACATGCAACGTTCTCACAAGAGGGACAGAGCTGAGATTCGAATCCAGAACCTCTCAACTCTGAGCCAGACGTGTTAACTGCTTCTTCCCATCCTGCCCAGTTTCTGTCTAAAACCAGGGGAGAAAACTACTTATTTTATTGTGGTTTGCTAAGGCGTCTTACAAAACACACCAACAGTAATTCTTACACTGATAGCAAACAAGTCTTGTCTCGAATGAAAAAGCACTGGTAACCTTTGCATGTGTAGCTCGTGCCAAGTACTTAATTCAGGTGGGCCGACAAAGCAACAGACGGCTGAGGCCCCCTGGCGCGAGCCACTATCGGTGCGCAGCAGTCGGGGCCTCCCAAGGGCGTGCTCACCGAGCGGAGCATAAATCCCCCACTGATCCGCGACAGTCAAGTCCCATTAGAACGGTCTGCGCAACGGCCCATCACTCCATTATCGGGCCCGGGCCTGAAACTGACGGTTCTATTGTAAATCTCACTGCCGCTAAAAGGAGGTCGGCTTCAAGCACTGTCAAGATGAATATGAGGGACAGGCTGCAGCGCCCTCAGAAGAATACAATTCAGTGTCTTCAAGCAGTCAAGGATTTATTGAAACTACTGGTATATATATTTCCTGCTTGTCAAAAAAATGACAGATATCTGTCACGGACTGTTTGTAACATTACCAAATTGCCTTATTGACGCAAATAGTGGCCAGGGGTGTTTATTTCCTCAAACGTAAGCATCTATAACAATGTAGTATGTGTGTGCGGTGGGGGGGTGGGGGGGGGGAATAAAAATTAACAATATTGCTGGTATCTTAAAATATACAGTGTTTAACAACTGTATGGGACCAGTACCCAATGTGAGGTTTATTCTACAGCTGCTCTAAAGAAATAGTATTGGTAATTGCCAACATATTGCTTCTGTAAGGGTTAATAATCAGTATGTAGAATCTCTTTAATTGAAGTTATATCTGTAATACTAAAATATCATTATTATTGTTGTCCATGAATTTTGATGTACAATTGGGGGAAAAATGGAAAACAAATGTTTATTTCTTGATTAAGATGTCAAATTATTGTAAAACTATGAAGCATTGATTCATTATTTGTTATCCTTGTTGTTTACTGTTACTAATTTGTGGCTCAGTTTGAAATTCCTCAAACTATAATTGAAAATGGTAAACATCGAGAGTGAACATTAAAGCAATTCAATGATGTCTAGTGGTCTCATTGTGACAGGTGGTCTAATACATCTGCTAAGCACTGAATGTCAAGTGAGTTAACTTAAAACACAATAAAAATGACTATCAAAAATGGTACAAATCAAGGCAGAGTGAGCTTAATTTAGCTGAGAGGTGAGTTAAGTTGGGGCTGCTAATTTTGGTTAACAATGGAGTTTAAATGTGCATGTGCTAGCAATATTGTCTATGAATGAGGTAATTACAGTAGCTACCCATTTTATTTTCTTGATGGGGAAAAAATGAACTCTCTATTTGAAGGAGGTACATTTGTCTGATGTGAATTAAATACCAAGCGACTATTTGAAGAATGGCCAGCTAACTATTGCAAGGTCTTCATGAAACCACTATATTTCAGAGAAACAAATCCATTTTACTGAAGTTAGAAGGTTTCACCAATTGTTCTTTATTTTTCTCAAGCTGCTGCACCGCCCCAGAAGTCCTGTGGTACCCTTGCAGGGGGGTCCTTTGAAAATTAAACAATGCATGAATATATTTCACTGGCAAATATTAAGATAGACTCCATCCATCCATCCATCCATCCATCCCGACAGTAAGTATACTAGTAGATGTACATTTTAGATTCGTCAACAGGTGTGAATGTGAATGGTTGTTTGTCTATATGTGCCATGTGATTGACTGGTGACCAATCAAGGACAACCTCACACCCAAAAGTCAATTTGTCCTCATTAGGGGTACAGACTGGCTGGAGCCCATTCCAGGTGACTTTGGGAAAGAGGTGGGTACACACTTAAAGTAAATGGTCGCCTGCCAATCACAGCTTTTATGAGTGTTCAATGAGCTTTTTGGGCAAAAAGCTGGAGTACCCAGAGAAATCCATGCAAGCAACGGAGAACATGCTGGAGTCGAGATTCAAACCTGAAGCAGATATTCTAACCACTAGGTCACCATGCTGCTAGACAGCATATTTTTATTTATATTTTATATTTTATTTTTAAGCAAATATTTTTAACCCAGAAAATATAAGTTGTTTTCATTGCACATTTTGTCATGAGAACAGAAAGAAGTTAGTATTGTCTTTGTTGACTAGATAATAATCAGTGTGAATGTGTTTACTACCCAATATACCAATATGACCTGAGCCATAAAAACAAATTTTACACCCTGAAACTTTCAGTCCATCTGTCTGGCTTCACCAAATAGCATTTTCCTAACCTCAGCTAATGGACTCAATTTCATGGAAACTTAACAGGCTCTGCAGTGGCTCCCACACACATTCACGAGCCATCAGATCACTTTCACCGGCAGTGAAGTTTAAATGGCGAGAATAGAACAAAAAATGAGTGAATTACATGGTCATGGCTGCTAGTATAGGAGATCATCAGGGAGTGAACGCTTGAAAAACTGAACCCCCCCCCCCCTCAAAAAGGTTTCAAATGTGGCTGCATGGTGCATGTGTGTTGTTTTGATTTAGTACCTCTCATATAATAGCAGTCCCCAGACTGGAGGGGCAGCGTTAGGCCAGGTGTGTGGATGTCCCAGGCCACCTTAAGCCCAATCCGCCAGCTCGCCTTCTCACCGCCGCCTTCACTGCTCTCGCCTGTCAATCACAACACGGCCCACCGTGAGGACACTCACGAATTCTCACATTTCAAGCAGTGAAAAGTGCCTAACTTGAAATCTAAACATTTATGCAGCCTGGTGTTTTATTGTGTTAGAGTAGCTGTTTTAGATGTGGTGTGAATCAAAATACTATGATCATTTAAAAGTAAAGCACAGCCAATAAATCAAGTGAGGACTACCACTCAGGGTTCAAATTCAAGTCACATGTTTAGATTATATTACAATTTAACAACTTAAAGCCCCAAAAGCCAAAGTTTGAGTTAAAGTGCATTTTTATTTGGTGAATCTTGGAGATGGAAATTTCATAAGAAAGTAGCAAAAGTTGTAAGAACTGTGCAATTAATTTTTTTACACAATGTGACAAATGTTTCATGCTCAAAAAGGATTAGCTTCCTCAAAAAACATGCATTTTATCCAATTTAATCCAATTTAGTGTATTAGAATGCTCCAGATTGTAGTAGTATTTATGAGGCTCTTTCAGAATGGTGAAAATGACTGTTTCCTCATTAGACCACAGATATAAAATAAATATATCAAAAATCAAAATTTTCAACATATCCCTAACAACTTATTATATTTTTGTTGAAGAAAAAGAAAGTGTTCTTATGTAATTTCCTGCCAGAACATAGTGATTGATTCAAGAAATTAATCATTTACTTCTGCTCACAATTTGGCCAGGGTATGAATAATTCTAGGCTTAAATATTTGACACATAACACGTAACATACAGTATGTGATTATGGCCACTGTTCAGTAAAATGCATGCGACTCCTTTTGGAAGTTTGTTTGTTTGTTTGAATCTGAAAAACGAGAAAAAAAAGATACATTTTTTATTGAACAATGACATCATGCTATTTAAAAAAAAAACACAAACATCTGTTTCATCAAATTGAAATTGTTTTTTTCATGTGTATACCCATTTTTTAATGTATTTCTCTAACAGGGCAACTGTTCAATCTGATTGCTTTTAAATAAATCCACTTCAAACACTATTTAAGCACTACATCCATAATGCATCCACTTTTGCAATCTTAAAAATCTACATTGACATACCTCAGAAATTCAAGCAGACTGCAACATACACATCTTTGTCTCGAGAAAGTAGGAATTACTTAGCAGTATGTGTTGTGGGTTAATCCTAACTGTCTGCACAAGATCGTTATGCTATCATTAGGGTGTGCAATAGGACACTGTTGGATAAAAGCCTTGGCTTGATGTTGCTCAATGAGTGTTATTGGATGGCGGCTAGGCGATGATGTTGCTGTTTCCGTTCACAGTAAGCGCCTGCACTGTTCTCCCCTCTCCTCGCTGTTCTTACGACGTCAGGCTCAGAAAATAAGATTTAACCTGGCTGGCCGACACCCTTCAGTATGAATCGATACTAAAGTCTTTCCGGGCCTCTTTGCCCCGCAGCTGCCTTTTCCTTTTTGCTCAGCACGGATAAATAGTAACTTAATTTCCCGCCATTGTGCTCTGAGAGCCTGGTAATGACAGAAATCCCTAAGGCCTCAGCAATGGTGGAATATCAGCCTCTGTGTGGGTTAAAAAACAGCCACAGCAGATTCCTATGGATCTCCGACAGTAGCACGGTTCCCTTAGGCGGCCAGCCGTCTGAACAAGAAGAAACCTTATGGTTGAATTAAGAGTTGAATTTCTTCAGCTTGTTCCTGGGAACACTCGGAGTCAACCACCGGAATAACACTTTGGTCAGACTTTGGTCTATGTAGTCTGGAAGAGACATAGCTGCAAATTGTGGCGAGGTGTTAGGCCGCAATGTTTTGATGGTCTAAGTTGAAATGGCCCGTGGCAAATAGTTGAGGCAGAACGGTCCAGCAGGTGTTTCTGCTTACGACACTCGTGTGAAGGAAAACCACATGTGGGCCATGTTTGACGTCGCACCTGATTCATTTGCTCACACCTGTACTGTATCTCCAGTGATGGTCATCATTTTCCTTTTAGACTCATGCAATTGTGAAGTCAATAGCTATTTAAGTGACATTATTAAAGGTTTATTTAAAGACTGGCTGGCTGAACAATCAAAATTTGTATAGAACCTTTATCAGTGCCATCGATACCAAACCATACCATTATTAAAGGTGATAAATGTTCGCTTTTTCAGTTTGATGGATGTGTAAACTTGGTCAATTTCACTCCTAGTTTGGTTCATTTTAACTAGGTAAAAATAAAATCCGAGAACGAAATGTGTCACAACAAAAACAAATTCCATCTTTTATTTTTTCTAAAACCCCCGTCCGTACACTACATAAAGATAACCTGGGGGATCTTCAGCCTGATTCTGACCAAAGTCAGTAAATGACCAATATCTGAAAAAGATTATCCTGAAAGACTATCCTGTGGTGTGGGGTGTTAAAAGTGATTTATTAACACTTACCATATTTCCCATGTATGAATACGCAATGTTTTCCCCAAAAAATATTCAAAAGTCAAGAGTGTGTATAACACATACTTGTAAGGATAGTTATCAAATTCCTTTACAATAAATTGAGGTATACTAGTAAATACATATTAAAATGAAAGTTGTAAAGCTATATCAGTTTATAATTTAACATTTTATTAGAGTATATATTGGTGCTGCACAATTAATAATTTTTAAATTTATTTTTAATTTATTTGGAACTTCCATTAAGTTGTAATTCATGATTGCAATTTGTAATAGAACATGTATTCAGTTAGCCCTTGATAAAGTAGAATTTGTTTGGGTACATATATGAAGATTGCTGGGATAGGCTCCAACACGCCTGCGACCCTAGTGAGGATAAGCCGTACAGAAAATGGATGGATGGATATGTTTTTTAATTATTAACTATCATTTATTTTATTTGAAGCTTTGAAGGTGGAATTCTTTCCCATTCTTGCTTGATGTACAGCTTCAGCTGTTCAACAGTCCGGGGTCTCCGTTGTCGTATTTTACGCTTCATAATGCGCCACGCATTTTCAATGGGAGACAGGTCTGGACTGTAGGCAGGCCAGTCTAGTACCCGCACTCTTTTAGTACGAAGCCACGCTGTTGTAACACGTGCAGACTGTGGTTTGGCATTGTCATGCTGAAATAAGCAGGGGCATCCATGAAAAAGACGGATGGATGGCAGCATGTTTCTCCAAAACCTGTATGTATCTTTCAGCATCAATGGTGCCTTCACAGATGTGTAAGTTACCCATGCCATTGGCACTAACACAGCCCCATACCATCACAGATGGTGGCTTTTGAAATTTGCGTCCATAACAGTCCGGAAGGTTCTTTTCCTCTTTGGCCCGGAGGACACGACGTCCACAATTTCCAAAAACAATTTGAAATGTGGACTCGTCGGACCACAGAAAACCTTTCCACTTTTCATCAGTCCATCTTAGATGAGCTCGGGCCCAGAGAAGCCGGCAGCATTTCTGGGTGTTGTTGATAAATGGCTTTTGCTTTGCATAGTAAAGTTTCAAGTTGCCCTTACGGATGTAGCGCCGAACTGTATTTACTGACATTGGTTTTCTGAAGTGTTCCTGAGCCAATATCCCTTACACATTGATGTCGTTTTTTTATGCCGCGTCGCCTGAGGGATCGAAGGTCACGGGCATTCAATGTTGGTTTTCGGCCTTGCCGCTTACATGCAGGGATTTCTCGAGATTCTCTGAACCTTTTGATGATATTATGGACCATAGATGATGAAATCCCTAAATTCCTTGCATTTGTACGTTGAGTAACATTGTCCTTAAACTGTTCAACTATTTTCTCATGCACTTGTTCACAAAGAGGTGAACCTCGCTCCATCCTTGCTTGTGAATGACTGAGCAATTCAGGGAAGCTCCTTTTATACATATATCATGGCACCCACCTGTTCCCAATTAGCCTGTTCACCTGTGGGATGTTCCAAACAGGTGTTTGATGAGCATTCCTCAACTTTCTCAGTCTTTTTTGCCACCTGTCCCAGCTTTTTTGGAACGTGTTGCAGCCATAAAATTCTAAGTTAATGATTATTTGCTAAAAACAATAAAGTTTATCAGTTTGAACATTAAATATACTGTCTTTGTAGTGTATTCAATTAAATATAGGTTGAACATGATTTGCATTTGGTCTCTGTTGTTTGCATTTGGTCTCTGTTGTTTGCAGAATTTTACCCATCGTGCCATGATAAACAAAAGTTCACTGGATTTATGACTTTACCACTTCTGATATAATTGCAGATATCTGGACTGAGAAGATGACTTCACTGCTGCATTAGCATAAGTTAGTTACAGACTTAAGCGCGTTCAGATCAACGTCCAAATTTGGGTTACGCTGCCATCATAGGTATTAAACTGTCGGAAACCCAGTAACCCCTGTACTAGGGTTTAAAAACTGTGTATAATTCTACTGCAACAATCCAGGGTTTTATAATATACTATATCTACTTTATCAGGAAAGGAGACAAACTATTTATCATGACATAACCACTCAGCCATAAATTGTTTTACGTGTGCTCTAGAAAGCAAACTTCTTTCGTCGAGACACGTCAATCAGCAAACACTATCAGCTCCTTAGATCGCAGACATCCCATGGTTAGGAGACATGGTTTTATCCATCCAGTACAGTCGAGGAAGCACTTATCAAAGCGAGGTTCATTATTCCCTATCAGATAATTGCACATTGATCATTTCTGCAGGAAATGATTGAGATGAGATGCGGCGTGTGTGATAAGGCCTGTTTGTTAAGGCTGCACCATTGAGCTCGGATACCGATGTCTGTGATCTTAAGATAAGGCTGTCAGCAGTGAGCCACCGATGACATTTGCTAACGCTGTAACACTATCGCACAGATGAATCTGATGGTGGCTATCCCGGAGGCCCGCGTCTACAGATGCTGCCGGGTGCCGCAACACGTAAGGTTAGCGCCATTTGATCCACTTGAAAGCGACACAGATAAGTTGACGGGTTATTGTTGTGATGGAGCTCACCGCCAGCGTGATGGGATGTAGATTAAAGTGTCCTGTCTAATTGGAACACAGTGACACTTACCTTCGTTGTCATGGCAGCTGTAGCTGTAAACAGCCACTGGCGAGCGACTGATCAGGTTCTCGTCGTGGTGCCACCCTACAGCCATTTTCCCCATGCCGTAATAGGGCTCCTCTTTAAGCTGACTCATGGCTGCAGGGTCCATGTAGTTGAGTAAGGTGACATTGAACTGAGCTGATCCGGTGAATCCCTGCAGCGGGCTGGGCTCAGAACAACCCCCTGATTCCCCCTTGTCCTCAATGTGGTAATCTGAGAGGCTGTGTTTGAGATGAGCCACATGTAGCTCACCTCGGCCTCTTGTTGGCAAGACACCGGCGGTCTTAAGTGCCAAGGTGGGACATTTTCCTTCACTATGTTCCAACCCGGAATCGATCTCCTTGCCCTGTGTGGATTCTCCCTCTTCACTGCTGTGTTTGGACGACGTCTCCCACTCACTTTCCCTTTTTGATGCCGAACATCCTTCGTCACTGTGTCTAGACTCCACGTCCCACTCCTCGCTGTGCTTGGACTCCGTGTCCCCCTCCTCGCTCTGCCTGGACTCCGACTCTGCTCCTTCACTGTTCCTGGAGTCCTCGCTGTGTTTGGACTCTACGTCAGTCTCCTCACTCACCTTGGGTTCTACGTCCTGAACCAACTTCGTACATTGCGTCAGCCTGTCCCCTTCTTTCAGCTGAGATACATCCAAGCAGAAGAAGGTGTTGAGCTCCCACAAGGCTTTGCAGGCTGCTCTCAGACCGGGGTCGCAACAGTTTTGCCCTTTAACCTCAGAGTCCTCATTGTGCCAGGGGATGGCAAAGAGCCTTGTGTCCAGGTAGCGGTAGGTATGGCCCGGCTCACCCAGCAGAGCCCGCGACACGGAGGTAAAGACGTCCCGGTCCCGGACACGGACCAGATCCCTCAAGAGGCAGCCCTTCTTGCGCAGGGTGAGCAGAGCGGCCTGGACTCTGCAGTGGAGCTCAGCAGGCAACGAGCAGGCTCTCCTCAGAACCAGGCCGGAGTAACTGGAGTCCCACTGAGATAAACATACAGAAAATATCGAATAAGCTTAAAATCTATCTTATCCAGTGCTGTACCACAACTGTAGAGGTATAATACAGTGTTCCAAAATGCTAGGAAGTATAGACTATCGCACCCAAAAACATTTTAACCTCAAACCAATCCAGTCGAAAGCAAAGAGTAAACTACCTAAAAAAGTGTTTTGTAGCATCAGAGGAACATTATAAAATACCATCGTCAACAAGTATGTACCTACATGTACTGAGGGGGTTCTCAGTTTACCAGGAGTTCCGTTCCCACCTGATTTGTACGTAAATCAGAACTTGCCCCTCGTATGTTGGTACCGTATAAACCAAAGACCTTCTGTACGTCTAAAATGAGATGGCCCAATAAAAAAAACAACTCTGTCATAGATATAATTTGAAAAAGAACCACACTACATCTCTTCAAATCTCATAATTGGTAAAAAACGTTTCAGCATTCCATTCAAATGAAACTCTCCCTCAGTGTATTGCTTAGCATTATAGGTACATTATAAAAAATTACTGACACACCAATGAACACACAGATTTTCACACAGAAAATTTAATATCTGCAAATATCTTGTGTAGCCAATAAAGACATAGTTTCGCCATCATTTAATGGATGTTTTACATTTATAATGGGCACCCTCATTATCACATTTGTTAATCTCGATCATTGCAATTTTCCTCATCAGATGTTAGAAATTTCCGACTTTCCCATGTGTGACAGAAAAGTCCAGGATTGGTGTCACAAAAGATATATTTAAAATCCAAATTACACGTTTTCTCCTTTGATTAAACCCACTGGAGTCTGATACACTTTTCCAGCCATCTCTACTATGCCTTGATGCTCTCCTGGAAGGATTCTTCTGAGAACATTCTGGGTCGATGGGTGTCTGAATTTGAATTGTTCCTTTTAAGTCTGTAACAATCCAAATGAACTAAAAAGCATCACAAAAAACCAAATTACATCTTTTCTCGTCTCTTAACCCCCCATCTGTACATTTCATAAAGATAATCTGGAGCATTTTGAGCCTGATTTCGACCAAAGTCAGTAAGGACCCAATATTTATTAAAGAATATCCTGACAGATTATCCTGTGGTGTGAGGTCTTAAGTATGATTTATCAACACAGGTACAAAAAATGGCACGCAATGAACTACTTTGCACACCGGCATAAAAATATGTCATAGAAGGCACACTCAGTTACCCAAGACATGTTTTTCAATCAAATGCAGTCCCCTCTAAAAGTACTGGAACTGCAAGGAAGGTCAATTCATTTGTTTTTGTTGTATACTGAAGATGTTTGGGTTTCAGATCAAAAGATGAATGAGACAAAAGTTCAGAATTCCAGCTTTTATTTCATGGTATTTACATCTAGATGTGTTAACTCAGGACAGAGCAACTTGTGTTTGAAGACACCCACTTTTCAAGTGAGCAAAAGTATTGGAACAGACATTATTAAATTAAGTTTTGAATGACATTTAATATTTGGTGGCATAACCCTTACTTGCAATAACTGCATCAAGCCTGCGACCCACTGATTTGACCAGAGTGTTGCATTCTTCATTTGAAATGTTTTTCCAGGCCTTTACTGCTGCTTCTTCCAGTTCTTGTTTCTTGTGATTTCTCCCTTCAGTGTCCTCTTCAGGAGGTAAAGTGCATGCTCTATTGGGTTAAGGTCTGGTGATTGACTTGGCCAGTCTAAGACCGTCCACTTTTTCCCCTGACAAGTCCTCTGTTGTGTTGCCAGTGTGTTTTAATTGTATTGTATTGTTGTATGATGAAGCTTCTCCCGATTAGTTTAATTCTGCTGCTACCATCATGAGTTACATCATCAATAAAGACTAGTGAGCCCATTCAAGAAGCAGCCATGCAAGCCCAAGCCATGACGTTACCTCCACTATGCTTCACAGATGTGTCATGAACGGAACAGAGGATAGGACCCAAAAATGCACGACTCCAAAAACAAAATGGACAGTTTCAAAAAGATAGGTTTAATATACGGGCAGAGGTCGGTACACAGGCAGGCAATCCAAAAAAGGCAACAGTATCCAAAAACGTGAGACAAAGAGTTGAGGTCGATAATCGGAACAGGGTCAAGTCTTACTGTGAGTCTGTGATGTGGAAACAAGGAATGCTGGAACGCGACGACAAGGTACAACGAACTGGCGACTAGAAAGAATGAGACACGAGGTTAAATGCATGGGGTAATTAGGGTAAACGAGCCACAGGTGAGGAAGATGCTCTCAGGAGCAGGTGTGGACGAGACAGGGGGAAAACAACAACCAGAACACACACCCATGACAGATGAGCTTGTGTGTTTTGGATCATAAGCAGATCCTTCTTCAGATCTTTCTCCATATGTTGGCCTTTCAATCACTTTGGTAGAGGTTAATCTTGGTCTCATCAGTCCACAAAACTTTGTTCCAAAACCTTTGAGGCTCATCTCTGTACTTTGTAAAATCCAATCCGGTCTTCCGATTCTTTTTGCTGTTGAGTGGTTTGCATCTTATGGTATGGCCTGTATATTTCTTCTCTCAAAGTCTTCTTCACCCCTGCCCTTTGGAGGTTGCCAGTGATGTCACCGGCTGTTGTCTTTGGGTGTTTCTTCACAGCTCTCACAATGTTTGTCATCAACTGCTGTTGATACACTTGGCCGACCTGTTCGATGTCTGTTGCTCAGTACACCAGTAGGTTCTTTCTTTTTCAGGACATTCCAAGTTGTTGTATTTGGTATGCCCAATGCTTGTGCAATAGCTCTGATCAATTTTCCGTCTTCGCTCAGCTGGTTTGCTTTTCTCCCATAGACAGCTCTCTGGTCTTCATGTTTGCTTAACAGCAAATGCAGATTTCACAGGTGAAACACATAGCCAAAAGCAAGCAATATCTAATGTTTAAGCAATCAATCTAAAAGGCAACACATGAGCAACTAGAAACACCCATCAGTCACGTTCCAATACTTTTGCTCACTTGAAAAGTGTGTAGCTTCAAACAAAAAGTGCTCTGTCCTGAGTTGTTTAACATATCTTGATGTAAATACCATGAAATAAAAGCTGGAATTTAGAATTTTCGTCTCATATTCATCTTTTGATCTGAAACTCAAATGTCTTCAGTATATACAAAAACAAAGGCATTGACCTTGCCGTTTCAATACTTTTGGAAGGGACTGTATGTACTGCACAGTGAACCCCCGCTATATTGCGGTTCATCATTTCTTTGGAGACGTGCTGGTTGATCATCTGGCTCACTCTGAAGGGGAACATTCGTAGTTTGGGTTGGAAATATACCTTTTGTGACACCGGTCCGGAAACTTTTCAAACAGACCTTGTCAGCATTATCATCATAAGAACGCAATGTTGCAGACTAACCAGTTGCTGAAAACCCTGATCAGAAGGTCCTCGAAAGGGGATCTTTTGGTCTCCCAGCTCCTGTAGTAACCTTCTCTTCTGCAAGACAATAAAAGGTCATATAGAGAATTTGAATAACATCATAGTAGTAATATAAAGTTCAAAGTCAAGTGTGTGAAACAGAGGCAGTAATGTGCTGGCAGAGATTTGACTCCGGAAAAATTCATGTCCAAGGTCTATGCGCCCTGTGCGCCGCACGTCGATTGTGCACCCCTGATTGATCGTCAATGGGGGGGATGGGGGTGCGCCCCCCACAGGTTCCCAACCTGGCGCCTGCCCATATCCCCCATATCACAAACCGCCCATGGTGTGAAGTGAGGTTTGTGTTAGGATTTGCTTTATATTAGGGGCCTAACAGTAGGCCAAAAGTCACTGCTCTATACATACCTTGATCTTGATTTTAACGTCACGGTTCAGTTCATATTGGGTACACTAAGAGAACAGAATCTGATACATAAGAGTGCTTATCTTTTGTGAGAGCAGAAAATAAAGACATTTAACGAAGTATAAAAACTTAAAACTGTAAGCAGTAAATTCTACAATACATGAGATTCTCAAATTCAGAATTCTCTCAATTCAGCAGTTTAAATCTTATTTAAATAGTTGTGCGAGGCAGTTACACGCCTTCTCCTTTACCTAATATGTTCCATGTGGGAAGCTCTGTACTGTACCAAATGGACTAAAAAATGCAAGGTACAAAATTATGCTATAAAGAATAAGATTGCTAGGTTGGGATCTTCTCATTGTTTTTAACTTAATGCAACTTTATTAGGCTCCAAACTGTATATTTCCAACCAATTTATGATAAATTACAATGAACATATGTGAAATTACAATGAACACAATGCTAAGAAATTAAAAAGGGAACTTTTGTAGGGTAAAAGCATCTATTCGTGGACTTTTGGGAATCAATAATAAACAGCGACTGAATGACAAAAACAGAACCACTCTTGTTCCAAGCAAGCGATTTAAATGTAACAAAATAAAAACAATTGAAACTGTATCACACAACATTGTATCATACAAACTAGGCTACCATTCATTTTTGTCAATGTGCCAAACTTGATTTATTGAAGGCTGCCTACTTCAACAGTGGAAACACCAACCTGCACATGCAATGAAAGTACCTTTTATTGGTTCACATTCCACTTTGAACTCATAAATCCAACATTGACGGGGATGAAAAAATATATATGTATACAACGTTTGTACATGGTATGTTCATAGTTGGGTTCAGAGATCATTAATGACCTGCAGCTGCTCGTCTGGCTTTTAACATTTTTTGAGGGCCGTACATAAAAAGGCTCGTACATCAAGCTCCCAGCTTTGGAAATAATTTAAGGAAAAAACCCAACTTGTATATTTTTCATTGGCATTTATACTAAATATTTAATCTGACCTGGTATTGGCAAAGACCTCATGTACTCATGTAAGAGTGAAATACAGAGGAACCTCTAAAGTCAAACATTATACAGCTTATAAACGGAGGAGTATAAAGGCCTTTAGAGTCAGGGAAGCTTGAAAGGAATCAAATGAATCACAATAAAGGCAACCACTAGAAATGTCATAGGATTTTTTAACAGTTTGGTGAATTCACCTTCAGGGCTGAATCTTTTACTTTACAGTTGAACAACACGATGCATGCTGACAGTTTTCCTAAAGGATGCACATGAGTGTGCAGGTCTAGCGGGGAGAAAAAAACGAAGCCGACCTCAAGACAGTTTGATTCTTGAAAAACAAAACAACATGCACTATTCATGGCCGAAGTACGTTCAAAGGCCGGTTGGAAGAGAAATGACAACTTGACACACATTCGTCTGTGTCAGATTCCACCTCGTGACAGAAGCTGACGGTATCAAGGTGAAACGGTGAGCCAGTGTTGCATGTGTATCCCTTTGTGTGCACACACATTCTGTATGCATATATATCTTCAGTCTGCTAAATGTGTAGAGGGACCAGAGCGTGCTTTCATACTGCGACTTAGAAGTAACGTGCGGTCAGGATGAGCAGACGATGCAACGCCTCAACTCCGATCGCACACAAGTGCGGCTGTCACGCCCGCGTCAAATGCATCAAGCTGCTCAGAAATTCCACGCAAAAGAAAGAAGTTGCCAATGGATGGACTCTGGACTTCTTAAACAGAGAACCAGCATGTCTGCCTCTCCTGTCTTGGTGTAAGCACCTGATTGTGGAAGAAAAACCACACAAAAAAAGGGCCCAAGAAGCGAGATTACCAATCCAATAAAAATGCTTCACGGTAGCCATGCCAACCGTCTCTGCGCTGAGTGATATATCAGATGTTTTTTTTTTTCCTCCCTCCTATTTTAATCTCTCGCTTGCTTGATGGGATTATCCCTTCAGCTGGACTGTTTATCACAGAAAAACATATTAGGTAGAATAGGACTCAATTGGTTCGCTTTGATCCTAGCCTTTAAGAGATATCGCATTTTGTACCATTTATTTATTAATTTAATATATTTCCCCATCTGTGACACATAAGTGGATACTTTCTTCAAAGCTTTCAGAGTAGATTAATGTCCGGTTTTTGGCATCGGCGGCTGAGAATAGCCAGATAGCTCGGCCTCTTTAAAGGATAAAAATCCTTTCGAGTCTAAGCCACGGGTATGGTTGAACACACTCAATGTTGTGTGCTTTCTGCAGAAGGACAAGTCAATCTCATCTGGCTCCCCTTAATCTAACTAATACATCATGTACCGCAGATACATGGTAGAATGAGGCCCAGAGATGACTTCATAAGTAAAATTGACACACAATTTCATTACTCCTGCTTCATTGAGACTGGTTTTATTTAATATACCTAATCATTTTGTAGCATTGTAGAACCTCAAAAGTGAAATGTTCCTAATATCACATAATTTTTAAGACAAAAAACATTGTCATCAAAATACCTCAAGGATCAAGAATTTAACACAATACTTTAGTGTAGCCTTGCTGAAATGGTCCTGTTTCATAAAAATTAGCCACTGTTCACACTGCCACTCCTACTGCGGGGCCAACGAAGAATATTGCTTTCGTTACCAAGATGACTGTGGACAGAGGGAGGGAGTTACAACAAGGGGAGAGGCTGCACCTCGCGGAAGTGGCTACCCAGAGTCTAAAGAAAAAAAGCAAGTCCCCCATAAAGACAGTAAACAAATCAATTACATTTTCACTCGAGGAGAAGAACTTCATCGTCAAGAGCTGAATTACAGTTTTTCCAATTAGTGTACAGATCTGTGTATGTGGCACACACACACATCACATAGGATAGCTGCCAATTCATGGGTGGAGAAACCGAGAGGGGTTGGTACTCAGTGAATTACCCGACTGTTATGTCAAAAGTCAGCAAAATTCAGAACACCTAAATTGCAGAAACACTTTCGGAAATGGTGGCCAAAGAAAACGTAATTTCACACAAGTGTCGGCAGGTACCCCTGCGACTCACGTACTGTATCTGCATCAAACCATGTAAAAGTCAATTTTCCATAACCTGTATAAACAAAGGTTATATTATGGCATCCTTTTATTTTCCATGGGAAATGCTTCAAGATCCGAAAAAAAGTCCATCCATCCATCCATTTTCTGAGCCGCTTCTCCTCACTAGGATCGCGGGCATGCTGGAGCTTATCCCAGCTGTCATCGGGCAGGAGGCGGGGTACACCCTGAACTGGTTGCCAGCCAATCGCAGGGCACATAGAAACAAACAACCATTCGCACTCACAGTCATCCCTACGGGCAATTTAGAGTCTCCAATTAATGCATGTTTTTGGGATGTGGGAGGAAACCGGAGTGCCCGGAGAAAACCCACGCAGGCACGGGGAGATCATGCAAACTCCACATAGGCGGGGCCAGGGATTGAACCCGGGTCCTCAGAACTGTGGGGCTGACGCTCTAACCAGTCGGCCACTGTGCCGCTCCGAAAAAAAGTATCCAATAAAATTTTGTAACTCACGGCTTCCACTGAATCTAAATTGTTGTTCCTTAAATTAGTTTAAGTCAAAAGATTGTTAAGAGAAGGACAAAGTTGGGCCCTGAGCAAAAGTGCCAAAAACCTTTGGTCTTTGAGAAAGCTTACTGCTGTTGTAAAACAGCAACGCCATTCTCTCACGTTACTTCTTTGTTTGTGAAGAATCTCTTTGACACAACATTACCTTAGTCTATGGATAACCTAATTGAATTACTTTTTTTTAATCTATGGAAGAAAGCCCAACACTGGAGAAATGTCAGCAACCAGAGCCTACAGAACTTCTTATGAGGTGACTATCTATCAGATGTCAAAATCAACTGGAAAAAAGGTATTTACCTGGCATAAACCCTTCATCATAGCATGATGTTAGGTTTGTGAGTTATAGCCTTTGCCTCTAGCTACCCCTTACTCCTCTCCAACTCCACCTTGCTGTCCAAATACCTCTCACTAAGACAGAAGACAAATCCAGAAACCAACCGATGATGTCACTCTCAACCATTAACACATCTAAAGAAAGCTCGAGAGGTGACGCGACGTGAAAGACAGCTGTGTAAAGGAACTCCGTGTTTGGACAGCACACCATTGGTGCTTGTGTGGCACCCGTTTCAGAAAGCACTCATCTTGTGCAAAAGTGACAGTGAATCAACAGTTTTGACAAGTCTGCTGTAAAACGGCAGAATGAATCAGACGGGCTGCCCGTTCACATCAAAGTCGCTTCCTCCCAGGTCCATTTGGCGCCAGGATCGCAGAATGTAGGCAGCCGGCGTGAAGCAACTCAGAGCACAGAGAAGGTCAGTGGCCATCCACCATCTGCACACATTTCTGTGTGCTTGACAAAAGTCTCTAGAAGCTTTGATTCCATATTTGAATTTAAAAATCAATGAGTGATGAAATAAAGTGGAACCTGAACACTTGAGGTACCATGGAACCTCTACAGTCGAACACCTCTGATGTCCAAGCGGACAAAAGGTGGTGTACACCCTGGACTGGTCACCAGCCAGTTGCAGGCCACAAATAGAAAAACAACCATTCACACTAACATTCACAACTATGGACAATTTAGAGTAGTCAATGAACTTAACATGCATGTTTTTCGGAGGGAAAATTACAACAGTAGAAATACACAAACTCCAGGAGAAAGCAATATCTTGCGGATGGATGCACTGGGACACATCATCAGTGAGGTAAGCTGTAGTCATTGGACACAGTTGCCCATGTGACCCGACCAGGGTCGTACAATTCCAACAAAATAGGGGACATAAAATGCATTAATACACAACTTGAAACTTTGAGCCACCATCAGGCAAGATGTCAGTAAATCTCAAAATCTCTACACATTTGCCTTCTTCCTCAAGGGCTTTTTTGACTAATTATAACAGAGTTCAAGTATGTGAGAATAAGACTATAGCGGACACACCTTTAAAGTTGTAAGAATCAGAATCATGTCAAAAACACAAGGAATTTGTCTACGGCAATTGGAGCCACTCTAGTACAGTGGTTCTTAACCTGGCTTCGATCGAACCCCAGGGGTTCGGTGAGGCAGTCGCTGGGGTTCAACGGAGGACTTGACACACACCATGTGTGCGTTGCATGTATCTGTAAAAGCCTTTTTACACTGCATTTTCAATGCCGTGTTCATACCGTTCAAAACGCAACGCTGCGTCAAGGTGGGCGTTTACCATTGTGGCGCTGCGCCTCGAGTTGAAACCCTTTGTTCTTTATTTAAGAACAAACGCTTTGTTCTTTATTTAAGAACATTTCAACGATACACGAGTTGAGTAGCATTGCTGTGGCGTCAGACAGTGCATCCAATAATAAAAAAGACCCCAAAAATGTACTCTTACCTATGAACAATTTTTGAGGATTGTAGAAATAAAGAAAAGGAACAGATTTTGTTGTGAATTTTCACAACAAATTCCGTTCCTCTGACATGAGAGTGGCACTTACCAAGGGGAATGGCAACAGCAAAATTCACATACACTTACAGTTAATTTTCATTGAATTAAATTTTTGGTTTGTTTTTTTTTGTGGGAAATTAAAGTTTTGTTGGTTTTGTTCTTTTTCGTTTTTTTGGGGGGGGGGGAATTCAAGTTCTGTTGGTTTTGTTCTTTTAACAATGATTTTGTGTGCAACTGATGCGTGGTTCATTTTGTGCATGACCAGGATGACTGAGAATCTACACAGACAATAAAATATATACCTGTTTTGAGTTTGAAATAAACAATATTTTATTTTTCAAATTAGGAAGGGTTCCGTGAACTCCAGATTAAACTGGCGGGGTTCCGTACCTCCAACAAGGTTAAGAATCACTGCTTTAGTACAACAACAGACAGCCATTTGACAGAAAATACTTTTGAGACATAAAAACACAGTACAGTGTCACGGAGCAATGAAAGGTTACCGGTAATGTGATAATGCTGATACAATTTTTTCTTTTTTTTGTGCAAAGGGTGGAGAGTCCTCTACCAAGTTAGAGCAGTTTGAAATCACTAATAGAGTCTGGTACATTGACCATTGTGCAAATGGTGCAGACCTCAAGAAATTCAAGCAGTTTAAAGTGACTAGTAGTGCGATAATCTGGAACCGTGTCAATTGTGCAAATGGTGCATATTCTCAAGCACGTGAGTTGCCAATATTGGTCAACAACAGATATGTAAATAGCGCAGAGTGGCGAGACAACTGCAGTGAGTGCACGAATAATGTATAATTGGCCCGACAACGAGGTGACAGCAATCTCAAGACAAAAATGGTAGCGTGTTACAATGTAATTGTAAGTTAACTGTTTAAGAAGTTAATGGCAAGAGGGAAGAAGATGTTGGAATCTCTGCTAGTTTTAGTTTGCATTGTTCGATAGCGATTGCTGTGTACAACTGCCTCAACAGCTCCTGTGGCAGGCCGTGCTTCCTCAGAAGCCACAGGAAGTACATCCTCTACTGGGCCTTTTTGAGGATGGAGTTGATGTTGGTCTCCCACTTCAGGTCCTGAGAGACTGTAATTCACTGGAACTTAAAAGTCTCGACGGTTGACAGGCATGTTGGACAGTGTGAGGGTCAGCTGTGGCCAAGGATGCCTCCTGAAGTCCACGATCATCTCTACAGTCTTGAGCGTGTTCAGCTCCAGGTTGTGGCAGCCGCACCACTTCCTGTCGATAAGCAGACTCGTCACTGTATTTGATGAGGCTGATGACTGTGCTGTCGTCTGCAAACTTCAGCAGTTTGACAGCTGGGTGCGTTGCGGTGCAGTCATTCGTGTAGAGAGAGGACAGCAGCAGAGAGCGGACACAACCTTGGGGCACCCCAGTTCTGGTGGATGAGGTGGTGTCCCCCAGCCTCACCTGCTGTGTCCTGCCCGTCAGGAAACTGTAAATCCACTGGCAGATCGCAGGCGAGACGCTGAGCTGGAGAAGCTTGGAGGAGAGGAGTTCGGAAATGATGGTGTTGAACGCAGAGCTTAAGTCCACGAACAGGATCCTCGCGTAGGTCCCCGCGCCGTCAAGGTGTTCTAGGATGAAGTGCAGCCACATGTTGACTGTGTCATCCGCAGACCTGTTTGCTCAGTAGGCAAACTGCCAGCAGAGGACGCTCTTGAGGTGGTCCAGCACGAGGCGTTCAAAGGACTTCATGACCACAGATGTCAGGGCGACAGGCCTGTAGTCATTCGGACCCAGGTTTCTTGGGGACTGGGATGATGGTGGAGCGTTTGGAACAGGATGGTACTTCACACAGTTCCAGAGATCTATTAAAGATCACAGTGAAGACTGGAGCGAGCTGGTCCGTGCAGACTTTGAGACAGGATGGGGACACAAGGTCTGGGCCTGTCGCTTTGTTGATCTTTTGTTGTTTGAAGATACATCTCACATCCTGTTCGTGGATCCTCAATGCAGGAGGGGGAGTCAGAGGTGTGATGGTGGTCGGTGGTGCTGCTGGGTAGGTATGGGGTGTGAAAGTGTCCTTTTCAAATCTGCAGTGGAATGTGTTCAAGTCGTCAGCTAGTCCGTCACTGTTCTCGTCTTGGGGGGATGGTCGCTTGTAATTGGTTGGCGATTGTAATCCACACCAGTCTGATTTAGCGTCGTTAGCTGTAAACTGTTTCTCCATCTTTTCTGCATAATTTATGTTTGTGATGTTAATTTCTTTATTCAGCTAGTTTCTGGTGCAATTATACAGGGCTATATCCCCACTTCGATCGGCGTCCTCTTTAGCCTGGCAAAGTTGATTAAGTTTGGCAGTGAACCACGGCTTGTTGTTATTGAACGTGCGAAATGTCTTTGTTGGAACACACACATTTTCACAGAAACTGATATAGGATGTGACACAGTCCGGATATACATCTAGCCTGCTAGTTGAAGTTTCGAAGACACTCCAATCTGTGCAGTCTAAACAGTCTTGAAGTTATAACTTTCCTTCATTGGTCCTTTTCTTCACTGTTTTCACTATAGGCTTGGCACATTTAAGTTGGTGCCTATATGTTGGTATTAAGTGAATTAAGCAGCAATCAGATGAGCCCAAAGCGCGGGGGATAGCACAGTATGAGTCTTTTAGCGTGGTATAGCAGTGTTCTAGAATGTTGTTTTTCCTGGTAGGACAGTCAATGTGTTGCTTGCATTTAGGGAGCTCATTGTTGAGTTTAGCTTTGATAAAGTCCCCAAGGATAATGAGGGGTGAATCTGGCAGCTTTTTTTTTTAGTACGTTCACTTGTTCAGTGAGCTTTAGCAGTGCGGCATTCGTGTTTGCTTGAGGAGGAATGTAGACACCCGCGAGTATGAATTAAGCAAACTTGCACGGCGAGTAGAATGGCTTACAAAAACAGGACTCCCAAGTCCGGGCTGCAGTGTGTGTTGAGCTCTGTGACGTCGGTGCACCATTTTTCTTTGATATAGAAGCATATTCTGCCGCCTTTTGTTTTCCCCGATAACTCTGTGACGCGGTCTGTGTAGTTGGTGTGTGTGTGTGTGTGTGGGTGTGTGTGCGCACACACATATATACACATATATATCTACGTGTATATACATTTAAATATGTACACACATATATAAATGACTGTTTATATTCATGATTCCATTCAAAAAGTGAAAGGTTATAGATTCAGGGCCCACAATGTAAACAATTTCAAGTATTTGTTTAACATAATTTGGGTTTCCAGATTTAAAAAAAAAAAAAAAAAAAACACTGAATCAGGAATTAATAAAACAAAATTTGAATACTGTGAAGAAATCACCATTTACGTCTCAGTTTTTGTTGAAAAAAACCCCAAAGAAATTAAGGTCACATTAAATCAATCAAAATATGGTACTTTCAAAACGATACGTTAATCTACAATACTTGGTTGGGAATACCTTTGCTTTAATCAGCCTGTGGCATTGGCTAGGAGTTATGGAAGCCCAGATTTCCTTGATGCCTGCTGTCAGTTCTTCTTTGTTTTTAGGTCTTGTGCCCACTCTTGATAATACCCTTTAGATTCTCAATGGGGTTTAGGTCCGGCGAGTTGGCTGGCCAGTCAAGCACTGTGATGGCATGGGCATCAAACCAGATTTTGGTGCTTCTGGCGGTATGGGCAGGGGCCAGGTCCTCCTGGAAGATGAAATCTGCATCTCCATACAGATCCTCAGCAGAAGGAATCATGAAATCCACTCTGGTAGACTGTTGGGGTGACCTTGGATTTAAGAAAGCAGAGTTTAACAACACGTGCACTGGACATTGCACCCCAAATCATGACTGACTCTGGATATTTCACACTGGACCTCAAGCAGCTTGGGTTCTGTTCTTCACCCATCTTCCTTCAAACACTTAGACCTTGATTCCCGAATGAAAGGCACACTTTATTTTCATCGGAAAAGAGGACCTTGAACCACTGGCCAACAGTCCAGTCCTTCTCCTTAGCCCAGTTGAGACGCTTCCTATGTTGGCTCAGGCTCAGAAGTGGCTTGACCCGAGGAACCAGACAGTTGTAACCCATCTCCCAGATGTGTCAGAATGTGGTGGCTTTTGAAGCTGTGACTCCCGCCTCATTCCACTCTTTCTGGATCTCTGCTAGATTCTTGAATCTTCTCTGTTTGATAATCCGGTGAAGTCCACGGTCATCTCTTTTGCTGGTGCATCTTCTCCTTCCGCCGGCACGATGGCCGACTAGTTAGCACATCTGCCTCACAGTTGTGGGGACCGGGGTTCAAATCCTGACCCCGCTTGTGTGGAGTTTGCATGTTCTCCCCGTTCCTGGGTGGGTTTTCTCCGGGCACTCCTGTTTCCTCCCACATCCCAAAAAACATGCGTGGTAGGTTGATTGGAGACTCTAAATTGCCCGTAGGTGTGAGCGTAGGTGTGAATGTGGGTGCGAATGGTTGTTTGTTTCTATGTGCCCTACGATTGGCTGGCGACCGGTTCAGGGTATACAGTATATAAACTATAGTTCAGTGGTTGTGTACATTTTAAGGTAATAACAAAAACATAATTTTATGACAAAGACCTAAATTTGGACAATAATCCCTGAAACAACAAATAAATGTGAGCTCTTGTTTGTCTCTCACCCTTAGCCAGTCTTTCACTGTTGCAAGAAACACCTAACAATGTGGCTTGTTAAATTTTGAGTGGGATTAAACATTTGCCGAGCTGCAAATGTGTAATTCAGGGTGTCCATTTAGTCTGCTATTTAGAAGCTAGGGCACGACCTAAGACATTTTAGAACCTGCTTAACACAGAAACCCGGTGCTGTTACACTCAAATACCAACAGACAGACACAGATCTCACATCTGTACAAAGACCTCGCAAGGGTTGTAACACCAGTCATAATACAAATCTGGAGTACAAATCCAGAGCTCTTGCACCAGAACACACAGACTCATAGTTGTAAACAATATTTGCAATCGAGTGGCGTTTGATGGCTATAAATTCCTGGCAAGTACTTTAGGGCTCGGTGTGATGGGTAACTTGGCAAAGTGATAAATGACTGACTGGAATATGGTGGCCTTGACCCCTCACATGTAATGTGTAACTAACTGTCGAAATAACCCGGACCAGGACCAATTTATAAATATGAATGAAACTGCCAGTGTGAGAGGCTGGTCCAATGGATTCGACCTAGTTGATCTACGAAAAAAAGGGGAAAAAATTTTTTTCACCTTTCTGCGGATATCATTAGTAGTTTAAGGGTGTGAAAAGCTCTTTGTTTTAGTTTTTCTATTTTTATGTTTCAACCCTAACAGATTGCTAGTTAAGAAGTACAGTACAGTAAATGCACTGCAGTGAGATAGTTCAATTGACCATTCCAGTGGAAGTGTTCAAATTCTCAAAAATCTTTCTAACCAAGTCGTCAAAGTATTTTAATATTTTTTACAACCTCATCAGTCCGCTTTGTGACTATTTGGACTTTTTAACACAGTAAGATTATCAACTACTGTATGTACAGTTTATTCCAATAATGAGGAAAAAGATACAAGAGCTCAAATGTCTTTTTAGGAAAGCGCAACATCAATAGTTGGTCTTCTTTTTAGGAAACGGAAGGATGCAGATAAGTTAGACAGTAACAGTTTGAACAGTCTTAATTATATTTTAAAAACCCTAATGCATTTGCTGAAATAATAATAACTGGAGCCTTTCAAGAGACCCAAGGATGCTTTTACAGTATTTCAGGGGGTAAAAAAAATTACAATTTGTCCTTTGTTAATACTTTAGCTGGCTCTGTGGAGCTCAGGAAATGCTGTTAAATGCTGCTCAAAATTACATTTGCAACATGCAATTTTTTTTTCCCGATCATTATGTCAGCTCGCCAGAGGCTGAACTGCACAGTATTTGTTAACGAAGTAGTTGCGTGACTACAGCGCAAAGTAGTTATACTACCTACAGTTTCGTTTATCTAATATGTTCTCCGTGGGAACTCTGTACTCCTCTGTACCAAATGTTCTGTCCGAAATATAGAAATAACCAAATGCAACATACATGATTGTCAGCGAACATCAAAATTAGATGTGGAAATTGCAGTAACTTGCCAGAAGATATGGTGATAATTTGGCCAAAAATAACAATAATATCACACCGCTTATGCGATATTTGGTACATTGGCCCAACCACAATATATTAACATATTTTTGAAACTGAAGACTGGGAAAACTAATTTTTCTACAACCCCAAAATGATTATCCACACTTCTTTCTTGATGTGAGAGTATTGTGCAACTACAAAGTTAGACAGTGGATACAGGATGTCATTAATTAGATTCCCAGTAATAGAACCTCACACAAAGCGCCCGCCAAGAATATCGCGCTCGCTCCAGTTTGAAAAAAAATTAAAATTACCCACAGCCAACAATCATGCTTGCGCCATAAACATAAAACGTCTTCGCATTATGTCCCAGCCATGTGTTTACGTTTTACTGCTTTTCTCTCCAACCCAGGATACTTTCTGCTCTGTCAGATGGTATAAGGTAGAGTGGAAAATAAACTTCTGACCTCAAGTATCTCCCTCCCAAAAAAGAAAAAAAACCTACAGACATTTGGTGACAAAGCCCTCACTCCCACAGCTCCCACCCACTGATGCTAATTCAACACTTCTTTTACTAGATTTACCAACTTTTCGGACTACCCTCGAAACTTTTTGTTTATTGTTTTTCCCCCAAAGAGTATAAAGCAACACATTGAGCTACAAGTACAGTACTTTAAAAAAAAATTAAACTTTTAGCACCTTTCGAAAAGTGACTCAAATACTAAGACACACATTTTCCCTCTAAACCAGTGTTTCATACATTTTATTGAGCAAGGGCACATATTTTGCATGTGAAATATGTCACATCATACCACCAAAAAAATATGTCCCAAAATGTATATTTACTGAAATAATGATTAGCTCATCTAAATTTACTCACAGATTGACAGATTGTGATTATTCTGTTGTATGAATGACAATGGGTGGATACCCAGGTTAATTGTACCTGCTGCGATCTAGTGGAAGCAGAATTGTTCTGCCTTTCACTATGTCACTGGCATACACAGATGAACAAAGATACAATCTCCTTTGTAAATAAATGATTTTCAGATGAATTATGTGAAACTACATAATTTCCCAGAACATGGCTAAAGATCTCTCACGGGCACGGAATACTAATGTGCCAAGGCACCGTAGTTGGGCATCACTGCTCTAAAGAACACAATTATTATCTCTGTCACAAAGTCAGAAAAACACACAACATGTCTGCCTTGCTGCAAAACTGCATGGAGTTGTTGAATTTTCTTGATAAGTTAAAATAGTTACAACAACCAAACTACTACACAGATACACAGTATAAATGAATATGAACAAAACAAACCTTCAGTCTATGATTACAAATGAAAACGTAATGATTAGCAAACCTAAATTATCCTAAATTCACCTATTTTAAATAATTTTTTGTGAGTTGGCTGTTCAATTTGAGTTTGACATCATGCCACAGCAACGTCATTGAGCAACTTTTAGCTTCTAATAGACCTAACCATAACAACATCCCTTGAAAATTTAAAATTAGTTGGCAACAGTGGCCCCACACTTCTGAAACTTTGGAAAGCTGGGATAGGGGCTACAAATAGGGTTTGGCATCGAGAATCGAGAACCAATTGGAACCGGGACTAATGTTCCGGTTTTCCCGGAATCGTTCAAATGTATAAATTTCGGTTCCCAGTTACGATGCCTTGACCGCCGACCCCGGAGAAGTGGCGAAAACCAACAAAGAAGTGGTGAAAACCAACAAAGAAGAACGCACACGAAGATGTGCTGGTGCCCAACGGCGGCAGCGGTGAACAAAAGTGTGTCTTCATTTTGTTAAAAGTAATGACCAGTCGCTCTGTGCAACACTTGGAATAAGATTATATTGTGCAAAGGAGGCTTTCACCATGTGTAGGAGCTCCGGAGCTTCAGTGAACTCAACTCTCAGTCAATTGGGTGAGTGAAAAACTAAAATGCGCCAATGCCAGCATTGAGACAGCTAACAAGATAAACGGTTGGTTGCACTTTTGCATTGATGGTTTTTAGCGTTTATTTTAGTTTTCAAACCAACATAAGAGCCGATGACAGAAAAAAAAAAAGCTTAACATTCAGCAAAAACTTCACCGTAGCAACTTTAAATCACAATGAATTGGGACAAAATTCACATCAATGTTGTCTCCCAGCATTGCAAACACTAACCTTGTGCTTCATCAGTGGGTAAGGAAAGGAATCCACGTTTTATAGCATTTGGTTCCATTCCTTAAAAAGAATTTTAAAATAAAAATTAAAAAAATCACCGGTTCTGTGTGAAGTTACTCTTCGTGCCAAAATGCTGAGTTACGGTGTGTGCCCTTCAAAATAAAAGGCTACAAACTTAAAACAGGAAGTAATCCTAAAACTTGCACATATAAACCATTTGACGTGATAAAACAGTCCGAAATAATTATTTTAACAATGCTATATTTAACTTTTAGCTGAAACATTAATTAATGAATATTAAGTCAATTAGGTTTGTTACACACACAATGCCTTTAAGTTCATAGGTTTGATATTGATATGTGTCATAAAGAACCCCAAGTCAAATATTCATTTTAGCCTATCCTGCGGGCTGCTAAGAAATTGGATGTTCATAATTTGGAGACCCTTTATTTAAACAATGCAAACATTTTTGAACCAGCCCCCTAAAAGAATTGGAATCGAGAATCGTTTGGAACCGGAATCGAAATAAGGAACCGAAATCGGGACCAGAATCGCTCAAAATCAAACAATGCCCAACCCTAGCCTCAAAAGACTGGGAAAGTTGAGGAATGTTTAAAAAAGAATAATAAATAAATAAAAACATCTTTCTGGAACAAAAGGTTAATTGGAAACAGGTGGAGTGTCATAACTGGGCATAAAAGGAGCACCCCCGAAAGGCTTAGTTGTTTACAAGCAAGGATGGGGCGAGGTTCACCACTTTGAGAACAATTACATGAGCAAATAGTCCAACAGTTTAAGAACAACATTTCTCAACATAAAATTCCAAGGAATTTAAGGATTTCATCATCTAAGATCGATATTATCATCAAAAGAACAGACAATCTGGAGAAGTCTCTGCACATAAGCGACAAGGCTGAAGACCAACATTGAATGCCCGTCACCGTGGATCCCCCAGGCGGCATTGCATTAAAAAGTGTCAAGGATATTACCATGTGGACCAGGAACACTTCAGAAAACCATTTTAAGTTAACACAGTTCGTTGTTACATTTACAAATATAAGTTCAAACTCTACCATGTAAAGCGAAAGCCACATACACTAGATTGCCAAAAGTATTCGCGCACCTGCCTTGACTCGCATGTGAATTTAAGTGACATCCCATTCCTAATCCACAGGGTTCAATATGACGTCGGTCCACCCTTTTCAGCTATAACAGCTTCAACTCTTCTGGGAAGGATGTCCACAAGGTTTAGGAGTGTGTTTATGGGAACTTTTGACCATTCTTCCAGAAGTGCATCAGAAGAAGAAGAAGAATCATCTTTTATTGTCATGAACATGCATGCATGCACACAAAATTTGTTCTCTGCATTTAACCCATCAAAGTGAACACATACACATGTTAGTGGAACACACTGGAGCAGGGGGCAGCTGAAGCGCCCGGGGAGCATGTCTTGCTCAGGCATGGCATCCATGTCTTTATGGACCTTGCTTTGTACACTGGTGGACACCCATGTTAGAAATGTTGGGAGCATGGCGTTTAGCTCCTTAGCTTGCTAGCTCATTAGCTCACAGGCTAGCTCATGAACTCGTGGGCTAGCAAACATAATAAACAGTTAACTTCCCCTAAAATGTGTTTGTTGTGTGCTACGCACTGCACATGGAGCAAGAGTGTGGAGTATTGGACGAAGCCAACGCTGCCCTCAAATAGTCGTGCAACTCCCCGTCGGTTCACTGTGTGAGCCGCGCGCCGGCTCACCACAACAATGACAGTCTATTGAGTCAGGAAAAACTATCGTGTCCATTGTATTTATCTAACGATAAGTCGATATAATGATTATCATGACAGGCCTAGCTGATGTAACTTGAACTATATTAGCAATCAGACCTGGGGATCAGTAAAGGATATTTTATTTCTAGCTGGTCCAAAATATCATCATCTTTTTTCCAACCTCTGATTGGTTGGTTAGAACAAGCCAGGTTACACTAACAAAACCTGTCTGTACAAATCTGCACATAAAATCAGCATCTCATTTGAGTATGGTGTATTTACATGTTTTATTTTCTTGTCATGTTATCAGCTAAACATTGATTCTGAACTGCTCTCGATGATCAACGTGGTATAGTTGCATGCTGTTATATTGCTCAGCCCGTCACTGACACTATATAAATCAAAGTTATTATTACTAGTAATATGCGCTTTTCTGAACTCGCCGCCTTGAAGAGGATCATTCAAAAGTATTTACAAATGGACAAAGCGAGACGCGGGCAGTCTTGGCGCATGGTTACTCCATTTAAGTGCTTTTCACTGTGTCTGCGTTGTCTATTTCACACTTAATCTCCACCACAAAGCGGAGAAATGTGTTGCATTTGACCTTTAGCAAGTGTCAAACCCAGACAGGAGGTATAGAGAGAGCGGATGGTGATTTAAGTGATGTGACGATGTATTCCTTTACATAACCTTTTCATTTTTCCTGGTGAGATTGAAGGAGCATGCTCTATCAAAAACATGATGACACCTACATACAAGGCGTGGGATTCAAAGTGACAACTTGAAGAAACAATATTATTGCACATTAAAGTAATTAAAAATCATACAGTATGGATTTTCATGTTGGTTATACAATAAAGGTTAATATGAGTAATTTTGTCAATTCATACCACACTGAATTTTTGCAATATCAATATTTTGCCCCACCCCAACATACATTGATTTTACACATAAAGTACTTACAGTGTGCCTCGTTGGGGAGTGAATTGGAGATTATGATACCGGAGATTATGATAACATCAATATCAATATCTGGTACATCAAATGTGTACCTTGAGACATAACGATCTGATATTTTACAACATCATTATTTTGTCTCTAACCTACTACTCACATTCACAGATTCACATTCAGTTGGGTGTGAATTTTGCAAAAAATAACATAACATAAAAATAACAATGAACTTCCATCCATCCATTTTCTGTACCAATTATCCTCACAAGGGTCGTGGGCGTGCTGGAGTCGATCCCAGCCATCTTCGGGTGGGAGGCGGGGTACACCCTGAACTGGTCGTAAGCCATCGCAACCTATTTAGAGTGTTCAATTAACGTACCACGCATGTTTTTGGGATGTGGGAGGAAACCGGAGTGCCCGGAGAAAATCCACACAGGCACGGGGAGAACATGCAAACTCCACACAGGCGGGACCGGGGATTGAACCGCGGTCCTCAGAACTGTGAGGCAGACTCTCTAACCAGTCGTACACCGTGCCGCCTAACAATCAACTTGTGCATGAAAATCTTAATATTGGAAGAAAGCCATCCATGATACATCCCAATATTTGAAGCATGAAACAGTCTTCTGTCAAATTAAAGCCAACAGAAATTGGACCGCGATCAATTGTTGAATCTGATGCTTTTATAATGTTCTACAGTGAGCTAACAATGCTTTATCGATATTTTACCAAATCGACAAGATTCAAACTCACAACCTTGTTACCACAACAGTGACTTCTAAGAGTTCCCTAACAGTGACTATGTCTGTTATTTGCTTTGCCCTAACTGTTACTCTTCAGTCAGGCCGTAATGTTTCCATTAGGATTATGTCGATCGGGTAAAAGCTTTTTAGTTTTCACCTTCGAATTACAGCATGCCTTCATGAGGTCAGCTCTTTTCCATCTGGAATGGACGTTTTTAATGCAGACACAGTCCCTTGGTATTCAGGCAGGGTCCAGGGGCGGGGCAGATTTCAGGGGGAGAGCAGAGAGAGGGATAGAAGGAGGAATGGGATGATAGAAAAAAGAGGGTTGATTGAAAGATCATGATTAGCTGTTTTCATCAGAGCACCAGGGCCAACGAGTTGTTCTAGCGGTGCTGTCGCGCCTCGGGGTGTCAAGGAGAAGTCAGTCCTTTAGAGAGCTCTCTCGATTCGTCCCTCCCGCTTTCGCCAGCCTCTCCCAAAAATCAATATGGTTCTGCAAAGTGGAGCTTGGGCCCAGGGGGACGGGCGGATTGGCTGCAGCAAGATGCAGGCCTTGCGGGGAGGGCGACAGGCGTCCACCAGGATTGTCCCACAGGCGGTGCCAAGGACAGATCTGAGGATCAGAGGACTGAGGTCACCACAGCTCACCTTCTCTGTCCATTCAGCTGCCCAGGCTTAGTAGCCTCAATGGGGCGGTGTGGCAATCAATAAGCAGGTGGAGCATTTCGATGCTTGACAAGCTGACGTCACCCTCTTGCACAATAAACTATTCAGGGTAGATGGAGGGCAGCTCAGTGTACATCTGGTTTGCTGAGGGGTTTTGGGGTTTGGCTTACCCGTGTAAGGTTTGCATGTTCGGTACTCCAGCTTCTTCTCACATTCCAAAAGACAATTCCTAGGTTAATTGAACACTCTAAATTGTCCGTAGGTGTGAATATGAATGGTTGTTTGTTTAAAAGGGCCCTGAAATTGGGTGTCGACCAGTCTTGGCCTGCCCCACGCCCAAAGTTAGGTAGGATAGGCTTCAGCTCACAACTGACCCTAATGAGACTAAGCGATTTTTAAAAAAAATGTATGGATGGGTTGATTGAGTTGCTTGATGGATGGATGTGTGGGTGTATGGCATGTATATGACTTAACTACTGGGTTAGAATAAGTTAGTGATAGAGATGGGTTCCTGTTGCATAAGTGTCATAGGAACGGAACTTCGTCATAAACAAGGAACCCACTCTTTTCCAAAGTTCCTCTTCTAGCATGTCCACATCTTGTTCATCATCCATAACATGTGTTGCAGTCCCCTTCTTTAATGGGAACACTTCTCGACCACAGATAAACTTAATTTGTCACTAAACCGAGACAGAAATAAAATTTTCGGCTTAAATCCCTGATCCACAATTTGGTCGGTTTTGGGGTTTATTAGGACATTTGGCTTCATTAACATCTAAGTTTAGGGATGATAACATATAGTGACTCGTTGAAGAAAGTCAAGCATTATGTCCTGATCCAGACTGTAAAGTTTTGGCTGAATATATCAGATTGCTTTTGTTTATTCAGGACAACGGCATGGCTAACCTCCAGGCCAAATTTTGGTGGGGTACCAAAACCTTTCACACTTGATTTGTTTTTGTTCAGACCAAACCGAAGAAAAATCAGAAAAGACCGGTACAGAGAGTAGTGCCTTGCTAACTGCAGGACCGATACCTCATATTACCAAAGACCAGCAGTTTACTGTCGTCGAAAATCAACTGTCAGCAGCTGTGTTGCTAATTTCCATACAGTAGGTTTGACAAGCAAGCCGGAACACAACAAGGATGAAACATGCAAGGGGGATTTCAGTCCCGCCATGTGTCTCTAGGTGTGAGTGACTGATCACAGCCGTAGTGGCTTGTGTCTCTAATCCAGTACCACTGTTAGACAGTGCAAAGACCCGGCTCTATGTACTGCAGCGGCGCCTGATCAAACCCATCATGTGACAAGCAAGCTCTTCAAATGACGATGATTTCTCGGCTCTTTGTCCTTTCGGCTGCATATTAGATCGCTGTGTGACAATGTAGAGTCAAGTACCTTCTATAAATTCGCATAAACATAATGTGCAATCCGACCAAGAGAAGTTGGAAATCAAGGGTAAATGCAGGGCTAAGACTGCGCTAGATTGGTTAACAACTGTAACAATTATCGTGCACTCAATTATAACCTTATGCTAAACACCAGATTTTATTCAGTGTGTTGTCTGACAAAAGACTAAAGACTTCAAACTACAAATCACCCTTATGCACAACATATAAATGAGCCATTTCAAAGGCAAACATATCAGAAGATCATACAATAAATATTAAAGATGCAGAGCATCCGGTCTCCTTTAATTTGCCTAAGAACATACTCGAGCTGCTTATCTTTCAAACTTTGACAAGCCGCTCTGCTATCATTGGTATCTCGTTTTTCGTGGACAACGAGGACAAACTCTTGAATTATTTATTACTATGAGCCCCGTACTGGTTTTTGTTGTTTGTTTTCAAATGCAGAATTATTGCCAAGTTAAAACAGCTGCTGACAATCACCTAAGCCACTAGGAAGAAGGAAAAAAAATGTACCTCAAAACAGATCCAGACTGAACATCTAGGACAGGTCTGATTCTATCTCGTATCCGTTTGACCCATATAGACTGGCATTATGACCTCAGATTAATATCAAATTAGGAACTAGAGGATAATTTGCGACCGTTTACACATCCGTCAACCCATCTTCCTGGAATCCAGAAGCAGATAGATTTTCCATAATGGCATTAGCTGAGCGGTGAAGTCGGAGTAGACTGCCGGCCACTCGTCTTGGTTGACAAGCCACTGTATTTCTTTATTTATTTTTCCTTCATTCATTCCGAACAAAGGGAAATATTCTACCAGGAATTGAATGGCTTAATCCTCTTTTCACTCTTTCCCAATAGCTTGAATGGTGACAGATTAACACACCCAAGGTTTACAAACTCAACCATTTGAAAATGTAATTGCTGGTGGTGTGCTGCATGCATGCGTTTAAGTTAGGAGTTAATATTAAACCCTAAAATTCACGCTCAGGTCTGGAGGTCAGGTGGCCATGCCAGGTTTTCAGTCACGTACAAAATCAGCGAGTCGCTCGCTGTCCCTCGCCGAGTGCCTGGGTTACTGTTCACTTCTGCTAATTATTATAGCCAATCAGAGGGGTTAACGGGGCGGAGCCTGGCCAGACCATGTTCTGGGGCATTTAACAGCTGGCAGGAACGGAGGTGAATGCATTACACACTGCCCTCCGTCCAATAAAAATAAAACATGCTGACATGTGAGGTGTACTTAACAGATAGAGTGGAGCGGAGGGTGAAAAGGGTTTGTGTGTGTGTGTGTGCGTGTGTGTGTGTGTGTATGTGTGTGTGTGTGCGTGTGTGCGTGTGTGTGTGTGTGTGTGGTGGGGCGGGGGGTGGCTGCGGGTAATGATGTCCAAGTGCCACCTAGTGTCAACATTTGAGCTTCCCGGTCTGGCCATCAAAGCTTAAGAGCATCAGGATTGGGAGGAGACCAGGAAAGACACTGAGACAGATGGTTGATGTCAAGAATGTAGATAATTAGAAGTACAAATCGGCCACATAAACTGGTTCATTAACCAAAATCCCATCAAAAACTTAAAGCATTTAACAATTCAATATTTTTCATAGCCGTGCTTATCCTATTTAGGGTCATAGAGGGGCTGGAGCCTATCCCAAGGAGAGGTGACAAAAATAATCACACTCTGTACTTGTAAATGTACAGATACTTACGAAACTTGCAAAACAATTGCGACAATTGCTTTCAACAAAAAGTGGCGGGGGTAAATGAGTGACAGGTGGTGAACTTTACACCCTGGTCCGGCATTGGGCAAGCCCCTTATACACAGTTGTCATTCCAGTTATATAATGCCTCTGATTGCTCTTTTAAGCCAGCGAATTTGCAAGTCAACCTCAACACCCCCATTTCCTTTCGGTACCTTTCACACATGACATCGTAGAAGACAGCTTTGATGGACAGTGAGAGAGGGACCATTTCCTGTACTATTCCACATCCATCGCGTTTGTACTGACTCTTGGGAAAAAATTTACTGTTTTCCATAGACAAAACAGTAATTATTAAAATTACTTGGCATCTTCTTTCTGACACGTGACATCAATGCCCTCTTGGAGTGACTGTAAAACTGCTAGGGTGGGGCCCCCTGGACGCCCACCCTGGTCATTAGCGCAGGTATAAATCACACTCTGTCGGTGCCCAGAGGTGAGAGGGATGAGAGTGGAGGTGAGCTTGAAATAATGCTTATGTCACAGGGGGTCAGCCCTCCATTATGGCCATTTCAAAAACTATTAATCTTGCTTGTAGTCAGTGGCCTATAAATAATTACTTCGTCTAACCCATGTAATACAGCATGACGAGCAGTCGGGCCCGGTCAATTTGAGGATTGGGGAGGCAGGATGTGGAGTGAGAGGCGTGAGGTGGCGGTTAGGTGGGTGAAAGAAGCCACAAATTACCCAGCCCTGTCTCCAGCTACATGGTGACTGATGTCCCGCTCACTTTGGCGGACGGCCTTCTTCAACTCACAACACGGATTGAGATAGATGCACACACACAAGCTCTAGATCATGTATCGGCAAACAAAGTCTGTGCACATTTTCATGAATGATCAAATGGCAGGCACGTACCAAGAGGAAGACACGTATTCTTTTTAACTGCGGTCTTCAAAGGCATCACAAGAGATAAAACTCAATTATGTGTTTGTTGTTGGCAGCAAGAAGAGATGACTGTTTGGCAATAACACAGACCAAATTGCATTGCTTTAATAAACTGAAGCCTGAGCGATATAGAGTATAATAATGGTCTACCGACTAAATGGACCAATATTGGCATTTAAAAAAATATATGGGTATTGGCATACATGTACCCATGTGCACTCAAAGGTGCCATAAAATATTTTATTCGTCAAATAAACCAATCATATGATTGGTTTGTTACATGCATATGAATCTTTATGGACAGCAACTGAACATTCTCTGTTCCATAAGAAATTGTCCCTCAAGTCAATAAATGTTCAATAAACTGCATTTGTCAATTGAGAATTACTCAGTTAATTATATTGTTTTCAAAACAATGATAATTATTGAGCTTAATAGTTTAGTCTGGAAGATATGGTTGAAATCAATCAAATTTGTTTGATATTCCACGCAACTGTCCATTCACATAGTCAATGTATCTGGCTGACAGGGTAATAACTGAAGAAAATGACCTACGTGATGTTCGTCATTCATATCATGAAAACCAAAATCTTTCAAGATAAAGCACAAAATTTGTTCGTCGCACCACACAACTGCCTGTCCATTCATGTAGATATACAGTTATTCAACAAACATTAATTTCAGGCTGAGCTTCAGCTTTAGTTATGTCAGAGACATGTGGATACAGGTTGAAATCAATCTTATTCTGTGAACCAGTGCGACTGCATCACATTTGTTTGTTGCTTCCTGCAACTGCATGTCAATTTACATAGACATAATATATGTGAGCATCTTGCAAACTATCACAACTAACTCCAAAGTACTCGGCATCAGTCATGCAAAGTAGGGTTAATTATCCTCATTGGGGTTGCCGGAGAGTTCTAGCCTATCCCAGTAGACTTTGGGCAAGAGGCAAGGTACACGCTGGACTGGTCAGCAGTCAATCTCAGGGCACACATAGATGAACAACCACTCTGACTTACATTCACACCTACGGATAATTCTTCACTCTTCTATGGATCAATTGTGTAAGTTTTTGGAATGTTAGAAAAAGCCGGAGTACCTGAAGAAAACCCACGCAAGCACTGGGAGCACATGCAAACTCCACATAGGAGCCTTCCTGTGGTTAGCTGGGATTCGAACACCAAACCTCAGAACTGTTTCGCAGACATGCTAACCACTAGATCACCATGCCGCCTCAAGTCAAATACATATCATCTCACAATTTCATTTTGCCATCTTAAAGGACAGTGATGTTTTAGGTTAAGTGGTACCTTGACTGAGAAACTTTCAGCTGTTTAATTGAACAGAAGAAACTCAAACAAATGGAAAATTAAAACACTTGCAAAGAGCATGGACGACGCTAACGAGCTAAGAGCAGGCTTGTCTTGATAATTACTATATTGACTTATCATTCGGTTCATAAAATGGACACAATAGTTCTTCGGCAATCGATAAACTGTCATTGTTGCGGTGAGTGGATCACACAGTGAGCCGACAGAGTTGGACGCCTGTGTCATTCGCCAATAGTGGGCTCATGGAACGCTGGCGGAATGGTACACTCTTGCCGGCGTTGGCGCTATACAATACTCCACAGCCTTACTCCATGTACAGCGTGTAGATTCACACAACAGAGACACTTTAGGGAAGTTAACTGTAAGGAGATATACAGGTCGCTACACCGTGGCGATATCGTTTAAAACATCAGCGCTTTGCTCCGAGTTGTTGTGTGTTATTCCCTAATTACACAAACACAGGAACGTTAACTGTTTTTTTTTTAAGTATAACCTCAGTGCCACACCTTATTAAGCCAGTACTTGACTACAGCAAATGTCAAGGTATATTTGATGTGACAGGTGAAGGGCTCGTTTTCAGCGGACCAAGCACACAGTAGCCGGGTTTACATGGAGACTTGTTTGTCATTCCGATTGAAATCTCTGGTCAACTGTTTACATGTGACATGATCTATTCCGATCAGGTGTATATATTTAATCAGAACAGCCGTGTGACATGTGCACTTCGTCGTAAACGCCACGTCATTTATCAAGATGGAGGTCAGTCGTCTAATCAGCGTAGTAGTTGGGACTGTTTTTACACCTTAAAACAAAATGCTTCATAAAAATATATAAGTAGTTAAAAAAGATCTTCGTCGCAAATGAGCGCCGTCCGAAACGGCCATATTTACACTGTGCGTAAACGATGACGTCACCGCGCATTTACGTCGTGACGAAGCAATCCGGATACAGAGCTTTTCCCCGTGAATGACGAATGAAGTATACATGGCGAAAATTTACTTCTGATCGGTTTTGCAAAAGGAATATTCCACCCCTATGAACACGAATGAAATTCCATTCGGATTGGGCCTGTTTATTGAAGTTTTTATATGGAGCCTTTCCGTTCGGTTTGGGCTTCTAAACTGATTCTAATTGGAAAAGAAGGCTCCATGTAAACCAGGCTAGTCTTGCAGCTCTTTATTCTTTATTTCAGACCAAGGGGGATCCATATCACAGAGTAAAGACAAACAACTTAATAGAGAAACAAGAAAGGAAATTATAACAACAACAATAAATACATAAATAAACACATACATACATACCTAAATAAATAAATAAACAAACAAACAAACAAGGGCTGGCCTCATTTTTCATGATTTCAAAGGCATTAAAAAACAACAATATTGTCGTTTATCATGACAGTTTTTGGGAAAATATAAAAATTATCATGAAAGGCCAACGGCAAAATGAATGGCCAACTGAGCTGGAATAAGAGCTCCTGACATCCATCACTCACTAGGTCATGCTCTTCAAAGGCACAAATCAACATATGCATACCAGTACTACAGTGCATGTGTGCGTGTGAGACGCATTTGGCTTAGTTACACTTAATAATAATAGCTTTTTCTTTTGTTATTTATTATTTAATGTAGTGCTATTTGTCTTTATTAAAACCACCTAAAAAATAAATGCAGTGTTTTTTGGGGGGGCCTGGAATGGATTGGCTTTTCAATTCATTTCAAATTTATTAGATATGCGAGTAAATGAAGTTACGAGCTTGGTCACGCAACAAATTAAACTCATAAGTCAATGGATTACTGTATAACAGAAATCAGGTAAAGCATATAGGAAATATAATCATCATATTATGCACTCCCACCTTTCTTCCACAATGCTGCTCAACAGTGCCCCCTGGAGTGGCTCCCCATTTCCGACAACATCGCTCACGCCGCCCCTGTAATAATCCTACATTTAAAATATTTTTTCCTGCCCCAAATCAGCAGCAGAATAAAGACGGCTATTGGAGAAACCCACACCAGTGCGCACTCAGCCTTCATGAGCGTCACAGAAAATATGTATGGAGTGACATAAATACATGCAGCCCTCCAGTGGCTGTCACAGCTGGCATTGCAGGTGCAAATTTAATTAGTCAAGGTGAAGTCTCCCTTGTTGTCTAAGAAGGAGGGATAAGGACGAGGAAGAAGCGGGGCGGGGGACTGTAAACACGAGCTATAGCCTAATCAGGTGTCACCGCCGCATTTGATCATCCCGCTAAAACTTGTCACGGATCCCCCGGCAGAGAGTGGGCCGCCACGGGTTGAGAACAAAGGAAAGGAGCTGTCACGGGAGAAACGGGGAGGGTGACATCGGTGGATGAAGAGTTTGCCCATTAACGGTCTCTTCCGGTTCCCCCTATCCTTGCCTCGTTTGTTAGCTTCCTCGGCAAGGAGACTGCCCGCTACCGACTGTTTGTTTGCTGTCGCGCGCACAAAAAGAAAACTCAGCCCGCAACTGTCTGCCCAGTCGAGCTTCCAAAAAATCCAAAAGTAGAGCGCTTCTTTTGTTACCTCAACACAACGCAACAACAAAAACCTTGTACAAAGATACAAGCTGTTTTGTTTTCATCAAGTGCCACTCTAAGTAGTCTGGTCCTCCTCTTGGAAAACCAAGAGAAGTAAACATGCTTTTATTTCATCCTCCCTTCAGGCTACCTCACACACATACACACCAGGATATAAAAACGAGAACACGCACACACTCACAGCTACTGTTTACCTTTCAGTTTTCTGCAGCTAATGAATACATTAGCCGATTGAACCACATGCGAAACACTGGCAAGGCCCAATCGTCTTTGTGACGAGCGCGGCAAGTGAGATTACAGGCTAACAAAAGAGCAGGCAGGGGGAGAGGAATATTTAAAAACCCAGAGTAGCGATACATAAATTAATTAAAGGACAAAAAAAACAAGCGGAGAATTAAAGTTGGAACATCTGTCAGCGACTTAGCTTCCCAACGTAATACCAGTGTTAGAACATTTATACCCTTGAAGTTAATGATCCCCTCTTTAATTGACAGTCAAGGAAAAACTCGCAGAAGCAGCATCCTGCAGAGACCACGATAAGCGGGGGGGGGGGGGGGGGGGTTCCTTCCCTTCTCCCAAATATAAAAAAAGAAAAAAAAACAGTTTAAAGAACCTTGGCACTAATCCCTATTGTCATCCCAGCACAGCAGAAGGACTTACAAACATTGATAACTCAGCTGAAGATGACTACTCCGCACCAGTTATGGGGACAGTCAGTCGCTCAGATTAGCCCAATCCCGCCGCGCTGTCACTCATCTGAGACACTAGCCTGTCACCATATTTACGTGAGTCCATCTCATACGCGACAATGCCCCCCTATGTGTGACAAAGACGGCGACGAAGCGGTCCACTCGTCGTCAAGATAACGGGGAACGGTGCGGCGCTGTTGTTGGATTAGGCTCCTGCCGTGCGCCTTCACTGACACTTTCAACAACAAGTAAAACGACTATTAAACGCCGACGAACACAGCTCCCACTTTGTGTCAAATGAAATATACGTGAGTCACAAAACTTTCCATCTGTCGTGGGGAAAATTGTAAGCAATACAATTGTTAGTTACCCCATCAAAAATTGACTGGAAAGTTTTCAGCTGGTGTTAAGACATTTCATCTCACCATGGTACACTATGAAATGAGATAAAAAGCTACAGTCACCAACAGATACGGAATGAGCCCCGCCTCAAATAGAGGGGGAAAAAAGACTGTTCATGTTCATAATGGTCGATATTAATAGTTTAAATTGAAACTATATGTCAAACTATGAGCCCAAAATACTGTAATATCAAACTCAATATTTTAAACTAATTTTACAACATTACCCTTAAAATGAATTTAGGCTATACTTGTCACTGTTACACAAAGTTAGTCTCTCGGTCAAGATGGATCACTTCAATATACTTCCTTGACACCAATTGGCAATACTGTTTCGGATCACAACACAGGGATCGAAGTTTACCTATTGTCAATTGCCTGGGGAAATTCAAAAATATTCACAGGCAAGCGAACAAAACATACAACATGGGCAAACATATGAAAAAAATTATTGTCGTATGTAGGGATGTCACAATACTCACTATATCGCAACTTTAAAAGTGCCTCGCACAGATCATTTTAAACTTGAGACAACGTGAGTCCCGGGACGCACATGTCATGGAAACAATGTGTCCCAGCCCTGGAACAATGAGTCCTTGCAATTTAACAGATATAGAAATCCTCCACTATATCACGGTTCTTACTTCGCGGTCTTGCTGTATTGCAGATTTTCATTAAATAAAAGTAGGGCTGCATTTCACAATAAGAACAGTCTCAAACAATTTTACATAATTTAGCAAATCTTAACAGGCGGCACGGTGTATGACTGGTTAGCACATCTGCCTCACAGTTCTGAAGACCTGGGTTCAAATCCGGCCTCACCTGTGTGTTGTTTGTATGTTCTCCCCCGTCCCTGTGTGGGTTTTCTCAGGGTACTCCAATTTTCTCCCACGTCCCAAAAACATGCACGGTAGGTTAGTTACAGACTCTAAATTATGGGTGCGAATGGTTGTTGTGTATGTGCCCTGCGATTGGCTCGTGACCAGCTCAGGGTGTACTCCACCTCTCGCCCGAAGATAGCTGGGATGGGCTCCAGCACGCTCGTGACCCTAGTGAGGATAAGCGGTACGGAAAATAGGTGGATGGATGGAAATCTTAACAACTGAACCGTTTTAGAGATTATATTTGTTCAAAACCTTTGTTTTGGTCCATAATGTTGTTGCACAGAGTATATGCATTTTTAATAAGTACTCCCAGTGGGAAGTACAAACAAAAATGACACTGATCGTTACCTTTGAAGTGCTGTTTGTTCCAAATGTTCTCTTGCTTTTTCTGTCATTTTCTGATCTTCTCCATCTTTTACTCAACTTCGTTTTTGGCTCTGGTGTGGGTCCGTATGGGACTGTTTCTCGGTCCGGACGCGGACTGTGGTCCGCCAGTTAATGACCTGTTTTAAACGATGTTGCCACGATCGAGCGAGCCAGAGCGAGCTGTTTAGCTCCTTAGCTCACTAGTTGGTTAGCCCACGGGCTAGCGGACTTAATAAATAGGTAACTTTCCCTAAAGTGTCCCAAGCGTCTGCATCTACGGAGCCAAAGCCGTTCAGCCAGTGTCTCGCTGCGTTGCAAGCAGCGAGACACTGGTGCGCCGAGACACTGGTGCGCCGTTGCAAGGCGCACCAACAATGAAAATGTATCGAGTTTGGAAAAAAGTCTCCGTCTCTTTTTGGAACGGTAACCCACCCTCCTCTGCCTCTGATTGGCTAGCACCAAGACAGGTCTCATAATTTTAGTGGATAATGACTCGCTAAAGCACTACAGCAACACACACACACACGCACACACGTAGCTAAGCAATTGTGTGCGTCTGTGCGTCGATGGATGCAGATTGATCATGTTTTACAAGTCCCTGCTCTTTTTTGTGCGTCTCAGACACGGGACGCACATCAAAAAGAGATCCCTGCCTTGATATCGTTGTGGCCTTGTCTCGGCATAAAATAATTAGCCCTTGTGGTTAAAATGTAGTTTTGCACCGTCTATACGAAGCCAAACCAATTAGCCCGGCTACGAGAGCGCTTCACTTCCTCATTTGAATGTAAACACACCCGATTGGACGCGTAACCCATGTGACCATGTGTGTAGGTCTAAAGAAATACACTACTTGGCTGAATGGCCCGCGTGACCGCAGGGTTGAGAGGAGTGCGTTAGCATTGCAACTTGCTATGGGGTGCTACTACTACGTCAAAGCGTCACTTTGACAAGATAGAGGCGCCTTGTTGTTGTTCACACTGGCCTCTGTTCCAGCAAACGCAGAGCCATGGGCCAGGTTAGGTTCGCGAGGTCAGCGTCCTGGCTCGCGGCGGCCACCACCGGGAAGACCCATAAGTTGAATCTCCGTGTGTCGCTGCCCCCCTCTCCTCCGCCGAATCGTTTAAGCATTTCGTCACAGTATCACACTTTAGTTGTGTACTAGTGAGTCGAAAGTCATTCGCAATTACATTCCATTAGTCCCAAATATGAAATAAAAAAATAGGTCCACTCCAGATCACTGCAAAAATAAATCATCTTTCATACTTCCCGAACTTCAAATGTAATGTCTACATTTCAGATTGAAACATATCACAGAGGCTGCTCATAAAAATAAATAATTTTACAATATCATTAAGGCAGCACGGTGAACGACTGGTTAGAGCGTCAGCCTCACAGTTCTGAGGACCCGGGTTCAATCTCCGGCCCCGCCTGTGTGGAGTTTGCATGTTCTCCCCATGCCTGCGTGGGTTTTCTCCTGGCACTCCGGTTTCCTCCCACATCCCAAAAACATGAATTAATTGGAGACTCTAAATTGCCCGTAGGTGTGAATGTGAGTGCGGATGGTTGTTTGTTTCTATGTGCCCTGCGATTGGCTGGCAACCAGTTCAGGGTGTACCCCATCTCCTGCCCGATGACAGTTGGGATAGGCTCCAGCACGCCCGTGATCCTAGTGAGGAGAAGCGGCTCAGAAAATGGATGGATGGATGGACAATATCATTAAGCGGAGAAAAATAAACTATGTAGAAGTCAGAAAAATAGTTAATTCATTGTTACTTGGCTGTTTCTAAACCTGCGTTGCCTTTAAAAGTCCGGTATTTTGCCAAACCGACTTTTTCTAGTATTTGGGATGTAATATTGTCTCTATGGTGCCTAATGAAATGTGAAATATGAATTAAAATTGTCCACGCACTCCTGAGTTGCAGAGGTTTTTCTGCCGAGAGGCCTGAAATATGGATGGTCATTTGAATTTCTCCATCTTATCGACGTCACTAGCAAAGATCTCCGCCTCCCTTTCTGCTTCCGAGCCAGCACGAAACACGTGTGCTCTCACAATTGAGTCTTCTACATGGAGGCAACCAATCCGAGGAAAGGGGGCGGTCTTAGCCAAATATAGCCAAAGCGGATACAAAACTGGGTCAAACAGAAGTAGCTGTCAGAGAGGCCTTTTCTGGACACATGTATGACAAACCAAGGTGTTTTTTTTTTTTTTTTTTTTTTTTTTTTTTAATGAAATTGACACTTTTATACTAAGTCCAGATAATTTCTCAATGGACAGTTTTGTTATTGTGGGCATAGCATTATTATTGCTGCAGCAATAATACCGTTTTGGAGGTACTGTATACGAATGTGCGGCACGGTGGACGACTGGTTAGAGCGTCAGCCTCACAGTTCTGGGACTACATCCTTCAGCTGGCCTGGGAACGCCTGGGGATCCCACCAGAAGAGCTGGATGAAGTGGCTGGGGACAGGGAAGTCTGGGCGTCCCTGCTAAAGCTACTGCCCCCGCGACGCGACCTCGGATAAGCGGTAGAAAATGGATGGATGGATGGATGGATGGATGGACAGCCCTACTTTTATTTAGTAAATGAGAAAACACACAGTAAGCACTTTATTTGAACACGTAATACTTTATTTTTATTTACTTGCTCTTATTTTGAAATTCACATCCCTACATTTTCTTAGTAAATGAGAAAACACACAGTTGTGCTCATATGTTTGATTTCCCAGGCAGAATTTGTAAAATGGCTTCAATTCTTTGAAGTATACGTGAAGGGCTAGGCGAAGCACATTTAATTTTATTTTAATGGATTTCAAATTAAACTGTCAAGCATTTAAGAAAAGCATTATCATTAAACCAAACATAACATGTACATACAGTGGGTGCAGAAAGTATTCAGACCCCCTTAAATTTTTCACTCTTTGTTATATTGCAGCCATTTGCTAAAATAATTGAAGTTGATTTTTTTTCCCTCATTAATGTACACACAGCACCCCATATTGACAGGAAAAAACGTAATTGTTGACATTTCTGCAGATTTATTAAAAAAGAAAAACTGAAATATCACACAGCCAGTATTCAGACCCTTTGCTGTGACACTCATATATTTAACTCGGGTGCTGTCCATTTCTTCTGATCATCCTTGACATGGTTCTACACCTTCATTGGAGTCCAGCGGTGTTTGATTATACTGATTGGACTTTATGAGGAAAGCCACACACCTGTCAATATAAGACCTTACAGCTCAAAGTGCATGTCAGAGCAAATGAGAATCATGAGGTCAAAGGAACTCCCTGAAGAGCTCAGAGTCAGAATTGTGGCAAGGCACAGATCTGGCCTAGGTTACGAAAAAAAAATTCTGCTGCACTTAAGGTTCCTAAGAGCACAGTGGCCTCCATACTCCTTAAATGTAAGCCGTTTAGGACGACCAGAACCCTTCCAAGAGCTGGCCGTCCCGGCCAAACTGAGCAATCGGGGGAGAAGAGCATTGGTGAGAGAGGTAAAGAAGAACCCAAAGATCACTGTGGCTGAGCTCCAGAGATGCAGTTGGGAGATGGGAGAAAGTTCTAGAAAGTCAACCATCACTGCAGCCCTCCACCAGTCGGGGGTTTATGGCAGAGTGGCCCGACAGAAGCATCTCCTCAGTGCAAGACACATGAAAGCCCGCATGGACTTTGCTAAAAAAACACACCTGAAGAACTCCAAGATGGTAAGAAATAAGATTATCTGGTCTGATGAGACCAAGATAGAACATGTTGGCCTTAATTGTAAGCGGTATGTGTGGAGAAAACTGAATACTGAATACTTTCCGCACCCACTGTATATGCAGTCATACGTACCCCTGTCATATTGGAATGAAAGTGCAGACTACACCTTTTTCATAACCTCTAGGTGGCGGCATTCATTCACTCATCTACCGTTCCACCTATCCTCAATCGGGTCGCGGGCGTGCCGGAGCCTATCCCAGCAATCTTCGGCCGAGAGGCGGGGTACACCCTGAACTGGTCGCCAGCCAATCGCAGGGCACATAGAAACAAACAACCATTCGCACTCACATTCACACCTATGGGCAATTTAGAGTATTTAATTAACCTACTAGGTGGCGGCATATTATAATGAAAGTGTACACCTTTCTCATAACCTCTAGGTGGTGGTGACATTGGAATGAAAGTGTAAAAGGTTTTCATAACCTCTCGATAGCCGCATACATATATAAAATGGGAAAGTGTTTTTTCATTTTCCCTTATACCTATGTATAATACGCACTACTGACTTGACAATTTTTTTGGGGGGAAATGCGCATTATACACAGAAAAATTATAATAATAATATACAAATCGACAGTAAGAAGTGCTAACACCCTGTGCCAACGGGGAACACACTTAAAGAGCGTAAAAGGACCTGGCTCATCACAATCTTAGTAATTATATTTCTACTGCAAATAAAAATCGTTTCAGGACCAATGGCTCATTTTTTTAATCTCCCTCTTCTTTTTTGTCCCCCTAGGAGACTGGGTTTTCATTTTCATTTTCTACTTGCACCCTTTTTTACAATGAACTGTAAGCTAGCTAGCCTTAAACTAACGTGAGAGTAAATGAAAGATTACCCCTGCACCTCCCTTCCCCTCACACAACGAGATACAAGCATAGCATAAAGTGCAAGCAGGGACTGGATTGGAACAGAATGGCTACTTGTGAACTTTTTGTTATTTTAACAAACAAGCAAACAAACAAAAAAAGAAAAATATTTCAAAATACAAAATAAAATGTTGTAGGGGCTTAATGGGGCTACACAGATTTCTGATGGGGCAATAGCACCCCCTAGCCCCGGTGTAGCATCGTTCCTAGTGTTTAGTAACTTTTCAGACTCGTCCAGCAACTTCTTTTTTTAAAGCAATGATCGACAAATCCGGTGACTTTTTGTGGCGACTTCAAGAGACTGAAACTCCCTACAGAATAAGGCAATGCGATGCGACCTTTGTGTCCAGTCTGCAAATGAATGGTGTATGCACGAAGCCACTACTGGCTATTTTCGCCTTATACACGTGGGTGGCAGTTATGTAAATTTGCCCCAAAATTACATCACAGTGGAGCAGAAGAAACTGGCAGAAGACAAAAGATTTAGTTGCGTAAATTCAGTTGCTTGGCGGTTCTGTCTCATGCAAACGCAAAGTATGGCTTTTGTTATGATGAAGAGCATGGTGCAGCTTGGGCATGCGATGGACAAGTGGTTACTATGTGTTAAGAGATTATCAGCAACTAATCTAGCAACTTTTGGAGACTCCCTCCAGAGCAAGAGATGTTCACCCCTCCATGTTCAGACTGCAAACTAATTGTGCGCCACAAAGCCACCACTAATTTAACCATTTACACATGGATGGCAGTTACTATGTAAATTATCCCCACTGTTAGGTAACAGTGTGACTGGAGTACAGAATGGCTCGCCCAGAGAAATATTTTCAGAATTACGCCTCTAATAAAAGATTTAGTTGTTTAATGTCACACTTGATGAGTGAGCAGGTACTCCAGAGACCCAACCCTCTGTGTACAAGCAATTAAAAAGTCAATTTTCACAATATGTCCCTTTTAAAAAGAGACTAATTTCAGTAGTCAAGGCCATCCCAGCATTACACTGACTCCTCTTTCAAAAAGTCCAGCAACAAATCACAAAGGATGCCCTCGACATCACGGGGCTGAAGCAAGCATGACAAAGGGGTTGACAAGTGAACCCCAACTATACTCCCTAACCCCAGCACCTGCCATGGTGCGCGAACACACACACACAAATACACGCACACAAATACACACACACAGAAATAGGCCTGACATGCTCGCTCCTCACCCCGCCTTGTGTTTCTGTGCATCCCGCTGGAGACAAGCCTCAATTCAGGAGCGCTTAAACCAGGCAAGTGGATGTGACCCGCTTGCCCCCCTCTCAAGTCAGCCTCATCTGAATAAACAGAGGCCAAGAAGAAGAAAAAAAAAATCTGCCTACATTATGATGGGGGAGAGAAGAGGAAGGGTAACCCATCGTTTATGCCCATTTGATAAAGAGCTTGACAGCGCCGGTGGACAGAATTACGGACGGCTGAGCAAGAAAAAAAAAGAAAAAAAAAAAAAAAGTTGTGGGTGTTAAGTGTTATGTAGGGCCGGCTGACAGTGTTGGCGCCCCGCAGGGTGCACCAAACCACACACAGAGCGCCCCCGGCCGCCCACCAGCCAACCTTAGCGGCCCATCACTCAGAACGGGCCGAGGGAAGTGCCATGAAAGGAGGTCAGGCAAAGAGGAGAAGGAGGAGGAAGAAGAAAGAAGGGGGAGGGGGCTGGTCAGAGAGTTAAGTGTAGAGAAGACAGCGATGAAAGGCAACTGTCATGCACCACTGCTCACCCAGGAGTACCTGTCTCAAGAAGAACATGCAAAGCGAGCCAGTCAAGTCATGACAATCCCCCCATCTCGCTCTCTCCCTCTCTCTCGCTCTCTCTCTCTCTCTCTCTCTCTCTCTCTCTCTCTCTCTCTCTCTCTATCTGTCTCTCTCTCACACACACACACACACACACAGGTAAATACAAGCTCAAAGGAAAGGGCCAATCCGATGTGCCGCCATTGGAAAGGCAGCACCATTCCTTGACAGCGTGCCAGTCAAGCTGTCATTGGCCTGCTTCACATATGCAAGGAGAATTTAGGCTGATGAGGAAAAAACACTGTGGGGAGGCCGAGAGGAAGAATCACTGAGACGTACAACAAAACCACCTGAATAGAGGAGGAAATTAGATTTCTGAAATGCTGAAAATAAAGAGCAAAAAAAGCCAATTTCAAGTAACACAGGCCACTTGGGGGATGGCGTTAAACAATTGAATGTGAATTGTTGAGATTTGGAAGAAAAAAAATCCCATAGGAAATAATCACCTTGTTAGCATATTTTAAATACCATTTTAACATTCTAACATTCTGAATTTGCTGCTATTAATGTAAATGACAAACAAAGACAGTGCAATGCAAATTTGCATCAACAATTTTTATTATTATTTAAGTGTAGCAATAGTTCAGAAGTTAATCTATGGAGGGATAATATAGCAAGCTAGCTAGAACACTTGTTATTCCTCATTCAACATTCATCCGGGAGCTGAAGTCTTTCCAAGCTGATTTGCGTGCGAAAGGCGGACAACTCCCTGAACTGGTTACCAGTCACAGGGAACATCAAGACAGACAATCTTTCACACCCACATTCACGCTGTCACTGAGGCTCTGTTCACAATGCAGGTCAATTCAGATTTTTCTGCTCAATGTGACATGTACCCATCTGATTTTTTCATGTCAAGTGAAGAGTACAATTAGGATTATTTCATTTCTGACTCAGGCCTCTTTCGTATGTGGATATAAATCAGATATGTATTCAATGAGAGTGCGGTATGGATGCGCAGGTCATACTCCTCCGACCTATACGTCATGAAAAGGCAATATAGCAAGCTAGCTAGAACAAAACAACAAACACGTGACAAACGCAAAGGCAGACAAAGGAGTAGAAAAAAGTCATTGGCGAAACGAAGATGCTTTGGAACTGATAAATATAAGAAAATGTTGCCTCCGGTTTCACAAAAACCTTAAAATTGCCACAAATGCATCATGACGAGAAATACACACGGGACCATATTTACTTCCGCAAACACAGTGCGCTTGTTGTTGTGCCCATGTGGAACGTGGTGTCCTGTTTTGTGGGCCTGCGTGTCACTTCACGGATCCATTCTGTCCACATTAGAAGACGCATTTGTTTTTGTAAAGTGAACAAAAAGATCATATTTAATAAAAAAATCAGAATTGGGCATCATGCCTTGCGGTGGGAAGTTTGTAAATGTTGCCTAAGTTGGACTGCACTGCCTGCACAGAAAGTAAACCACTATCCCAGTTGTTCCTAATCACCCCTATTTGGTACAGGACCACACCGATTTTTATTTTCTGTTAAAAAATAAATAAATAAATAACTTCGAACTTCAGTCAATTGTTTTTTTTGTTTGTTTGTTTGTTTGTATTTTTTTCCAGCGTGGGATGCCCCCCCTCCCACTCTGTCGATGATGAGCTTCCAATCGGGACACTCTGTCGCCCCGCAAACACACCCCAGCCAACCACATTCATTGACAATAACCTTCAGAATGGCAACCCTACCGACCGTCGTTGAATGGTTGCCAGTCCCCAGATATGTAAAAATATGTACTTGCATGAAAAAAGGTTGGGGACTACTGCACTTCCTTTCAATAAATAAACCAACATTTCTGCTGAGTATTCCGATGCTAAAACAACCAAAAAAACAGTATTCCCTCACAGTTATATCCTTGTTAGCTTAAAAATTCACTGTGGTGCTTTTAAACAGCGCTTGACAAACAGTGCCACTGTACCCGCTACGCTTATTCTACCAATGAATTTGGCCTTGAATTGGAAGCAAAATGAAACCTGGAACAAGCCTAACGCCAGGTATTTTAACACTTTCATCGTTTACGTTTATGGACGAAATGTTATGATGTACAAATTAACAGTTCCTATTCACACAGCCTCGTGAACATGGTCTCCTGCAGCGTTTGGCAATCAAGGTTTCAGGTTTTCTATTGAAACCACATGTTGGGCATCACTGTAGCAGCACGTATTTTATTGGAAAGGTGAGTCATTAGAAAGGAAAATAACTAAACGTAAGAGGATTTCTTTGCAAATGCAGCTGGTTTTGAAGAGGCATAGTCCAGTGCATCAGTAACTACAGTATTAGACACACAATAACGCATTGGAAGATCCCTCCAAACTCATGGCTCACAATTTCGTACGTCAAAATTCTGGCGTCAGATTGGCAGACCAACAGAAATGTAAAATAACGTCTCAGGCGGATCTTAGCCTTAGCGAGCTAATGAACCCCCCGGAGGCTCTCGACTCTTTGTAGGGGGCGAGTGGGTCACTCCCATGTTTATTCAGCAGCAGCCCAATGAGCCACCGCCATCTATTGATTGGACTGAATTATTCCATGTATCCACGGTGATGGGACACATGCATGACAGATGAACCCAAACGCGAGCGGGTCACATTGGACATAATCTCATTGAATGTGACGGCTGATCTGGTCGGCCGGTTTGCTGGAGCCGCGTCGCAGCCTTGTTTGCCAACACTTTGACATGTGTGGCTAATGTCTCAACACCATTAGGAGGTGCTCGGCAGGGGCTGTCAAGACACAAAAGCTGTCAAGGGCTGTTTAGATAATCAGACTGACTGCCTCTACGGGAGGAAACCATCCGGGAGGTAAAGGTACACTAAGAATGTACATGACAACTGTTTCTTCACTAAGTAGGGGTTGAAATACATAGTTTACTCCATTGCAGCTCCAGACAAAGAAATCATCAGCAGAAAGCATCTCATTCTGCTGCAGAAACAATCTGATCTCCAGAATTCTATATGGAAAATTACTGTAATCCACTCGTACAATGTGAAACTAAAACAACAGATGTAGATGTTTTATATATTCAGACATGCAAACACCAAATGCATGAAAAAGGTGACAGAGCAAAAATAAATAAATAAAAAATAAACACACATTGTAGGGGTGTCTGGGCCCTCCGCAGAGATTTTTTTTTATTTTAACATAAATTAAACAATCTGGAAGACTGAAGAGGACAATATAAGGCAAAATAAAAATATTCACGCAGAAAAACATGTATTTACACCGCTCAAGTAAATTTAAGGTTAAAAAGAAATTTGCCTCATATCTTTGCTTTTATTTTTGGCCTCCAACTTGAGCCGGGCCCATCGCCACCTACACCTGATGCCTGCTTCAAGCTCTGCCACAAGAATACCATTCTTCTCTTTAAGCACTCTCATTCTGGAAAACAATTGACTAAAATCATTGTCTGTTTCACTTCATTTTTCACTATTACCAACTTCAAAGGCTAATCCCAAATGCATCCTCCAGGAAAATATTAAGTAAGTATTTTTCCGTTTTTTTGGGGGGGCCATTTCTGAATTTGAAGTTAGTTCATTCTGTGTTGTGACATAACCCCAAACATTGGTCCGTCGCTTAATACATCAAACATTAACATCCGTAAACTAATAAGATACTTGTAGGCGCGTTTCCTAACTAGCGGATCAACTCGTCGCCGATGTTACGTGTGCTTCACGGTTCCGCTGGGACCACAACCTCAACACGAAAATACAAAAGACCAGTGCAACAAATACGATACTGGGTGATCTGATTAGCAAAAAATGTTGCTTAAACGTAAGAATAGCAATAGAGGATGTCCGCTCCAGAGGTGGGGAGAGTAGCCAAATATTGTACTCAACTAAGAGTACTGTTCCTTGACAATAAGGTGACTCAAGCAAAAGTAAAAAGTAGTCCTCCAAAGAAATTACTTGAGTAAGAGTAAATAGTGAGTAACTTCTGATTTTTTTTTAACCACAGCATGAACATCAATAAAATAAAAATAACAAAATAAAATGTTTTTTACTGCATTGTTTTTTGTGGGCTAAAATATCCGCGTTTGTGGGCTAAATATCCGCGTTTGTGGGCTAAAATATCCGCGTTTGGGCAGACAATGCCAGACAAATACTACAATACATGAAAGCTGTTGTTTTTGTTCGTCTAAATGTAAACACGAGTAGCTCGCCGTTCCCGTCATGGTAACGACGACCTTCCCAACATGTAGGCACGACAATCAAACCGGCTGGCTTATCGAGTGTTAATACCTATGCCCGGGAAGCCCAACAGAAGACGTTGTGTGAGGTCATGTGACTTTATTGTGTCGTTTGATTGGTGAACGAGACTGAAACGTCACTAGTGCTTTAACTGGATTGGAGCAAACAGCGGCCAATGCTGAAGTCGAAGTCGTAGTCTCGCGCACGTGTTTAAGGAGTAGCAAACAGCCTATGATGACAGTGAAGGCGACACCCTCACCACCGCCCCAACCCCAGGAAAAACTCATCGGATCTATATGATGCACGGAAATGGGCTATTTTGAGTTCAAAACGGCAAATTTCGCCAAAAGGCGACTGATTTGCATTTATGTGTTAGTAATTATATTCATTGTGATTAACTGCATCTTGAAGCAATTGAGGCAAAGTGGAACTTTCTAGCACGGGCACATTCAGTCAACTATTTTGCATGTTCGCAGAAGCAAAACATGACATCAGCTATGGGAAAGTGGAGCTACAGCCACGATGACCTGCGCTTTGGTATAACTCCTCTGTGTTGCATTATTCTGCATAAAACTGGAAACAGGGGTTCAGTACATTCAGAGAGGGATGTTTCCATTCCATTAAAATTATTTTTGAAAAATCCATAGTTGATGAAGTGAATGTAATCAAATGCTACATATCTCTAATTAGGATTATATCCTGGGTTTGCAGCAACATTGCTGCCAGAAAACACATTGATTTACTGTGACATCTCACCATGGCAAAACCACTCCAAACAACAAAAAGCCTTGCACGGGTATCTGATTTTCCACTTAAGAGGACAGTTTGATCTCAGAGCCTCTAAAGCACATATGGGAGACTGTGGCAGACCATCTTCACAAGACAATGCAGATGGTGATTATTATCGCTCCAGATGCAAACCAAATGTAGACATAACGAAACCTTTGAAATGCCATGCATCCAACATGGATAAGCTACGTTAAAAGTAGTAGAAACAAAGGTGGTAGGAAATGAGGGAACGACGTGGATGGTTTCTCACGTTGAGCTCAAGAAGCTATTCCTGATGGTTGCTAACAGGAAGTCATCGATGGTAACTCATCACACGCCTCATAAACCCCAACTTAGTGGCTCGTTTTATTCTCTGGAATTGTCTCACGTATTTCTAAATGTCACAATGAGCCCCGCCGCCATTAATGCTCACTCTAAAAGCTGGCTTACTACTGATTAGCGCGACCCGACAAAAGATATGACGACCTTACATCCAACGACAAAATGTCGTCCTGGTTTTAGTGGTGGCAGAGAATTAAATTCGCCAGGCTTGACTAATCAACTCGATCTGTTAACTTCTCTGTCGCAAAAGGATCAAATTGAGCAAGACAAGGTAAAAACACATTGAGGAAAAACCTCAGCTGCAGTCTAATCAACGCTCACAGAGGAAATCAATGAAAGGCCCGAAGGCTCAGGCTCGCGCTATATTACGCACCAAAACTTCATATTCATTCATTGATTTTACTTTTCAGAATAGTATATCATTGAACTCCAATGGGAGCGAGGGGGAAAATAGAGGCTGGGGGGCGAGGGAAGGAGGGGGGCTGAGGTCATCTCTCGCGTGGACGGATGTTTGCACAATATTGATGGTTCACAGTGAAAGAAATTACTGAATATCTGGATCAATAAGTCCAGGTTGTTGCAGATGGAAAAATATAAATGCATCTTTATGGCTCGTGGAGTGGCTCGAGCCAACAGGGGCTAAATGCCCCCCTTAAGGTAAACCCTTTGATTAGCCAGGGCCAAAGGTGAGTGGAGGACTCTGCTGATGTGAGGATGCCATGCTTCCTAATGTACACAAGGGCCTTGTAAAGCAGCCAAGGATATGACAGGTCGCAAGCCCCAGGCTTCTGACCTGACCCTCCTTTTCATTTGTAATGACGATAGGCTCAGACTACACCTTTCGCTGCCTTGTTCCCATCATTAATCCCACACAGTATTCTGTTTTCACATAAAAACATTGGCGTAATCAGACTTGAAGCGGAGTCTGAGGCTTTATTCACACTTGTCAGGTGTGGTACGGTTAAAACGAGCTCTACAATTGACTGACGACTAGTCCAACATGTGGTATGCCTAGGGTTGGGCATCGAGAATCGAGAGCCGATTGGAATCCCGGAATCGATCAAATTTAAAAATTTCGGTTCGCAGGTTCGATGCCTTACAGTCGGCCGACCCCGATGAAGAGAGTGGCGAAAACCAACAAAAAAAGAACGTGCACGAAGACGTGGTTGTTCCCAACGCCGGTGGCGAACAAAGGTGTGTCTTAACTTTGTTAACATTAATGACCAGTCGCCTCAGTGCAACACTAAGATTATATTGTGCAAAGAAGGCTTTCATGATGTGCAGAAGTCTGACGTGCTCCCTCCCGCTCCGAGCCTCAGCTCACTCCACGCGGGGCATCAGTGAAGTCAACTCTCAGTCAATTGGGTGAGTGAAACAATAAAATATGTCTTTGCCAACACTGAGGCAGCTAACAAGGTAACCGTTGGTTGCACTTTTGCACTAATGGTTTTTAACGTTTATTTTTTGTCTTCAAACCAACTACGGGCTGATGACAGAAAAACAAGCTTAACATTGAGTTAAAACTTCACCAAATGTCAAACGATGCCCAACCCTAGGTATGCCTTTCACTCACAATCAGCTGGGATAGACTCCAGATCACCTGGACCCTGAACAGAATGGACCCTGACGTAACTGGACTTGGAACTGAGTCTGAGGCCGAGTTCACGCTTGTCAGGTTTCGCTAAAACAAACTTCACTATTCACTGGTGACCAGTCCAAGGTGCCTTTTGCTCAAAGTGAGCTGGGATAGATTCCAGATGACCACGAATCTGATCAGGATAAGTGGTGTTTCAGTTAAAACCAATTCTATCATTAATCAGCGACCACTCTACAATGTAGTCTGCCTTCTGTATACAGTCACCAGGGTGAGTCCAGATATTAGAGAAAGAAAAATGGATGGTTAGATGGAGAAAACAAGTCTGGTGCCATTTCTCAGCTACCGTGGTTCGAGTGAACACTATAATCTAAATCCGATTGCAAGTGAACTCAGGTGAATGGTTAGCATTCACACTGGCATTTTTTCAATCATCTAACAAAAAAACATGCATAAAGTTTTCCGCGATCATTTTTACACTGTTCTGCGCACTCTTCACATTGGGGCTGAAGAGGATCGAACCAAAGTGCACTCAGTGTGAACTTTACCAAATGTGTGCACCACATATCTTTTTTTTATTTATTTTTTATTTTAACCTGACTATAAGTACAAGTCTAGAAACACCCTTATTGCAGTCACAGGAAGTATTAGTTACAGATGTAAAGCACTTTGTAATCAACGTGGACCGAAGCACTGGTGCAAAGAATCCACCCTCGCCCTTATTTACAGCACAATTACTGAGAACAACACCCAATCTCACAGCCTTCACTGCTCCACGACAGCCAACGGGGCCATAAAGAGAGGGAGGAACCACATCATTGCCTACTCCTTAATTAAATGAAAGCTGTTAGCTTCATTTGTTTGCCTTCGTTTTTTATTTTGTATTTTTTTTAGGGGGGGTTGGGTAATTGAACTGGCCGGGCCACCAACCGCCGAAGACCTCCCAGACACCATCCCTCCTTGGCCCTAAATCAAGACTGAATAAATGGCCCAGTGGGTCTCCTGCTCGACTCCCGGCGGCAAGGCCAGAATGGAGCATAGTGGCACATCGACACCTCGCCAGCGATAAGTAATACAGTGGAGGATTAGCAGCATGATAGCCTGATCAATACTGTGTGCTCAGGGCCATTAGGAATGCAGTGAAGAAACGACCCCCTCCGGTAATAAAGAAGGGCATCAAGGTTCTCCTTCATTTGCCAGGTCCATTAGTGTAATGGTATCATTATCTGGCACAGCCATATTTTTCGGGAGGCTTCGCTCTTTCACAGTTCAACCGGTGGGGGTCTGAAGAAGCACCCCATGCTGTGGCGTTCCCCTTTTTGCTATTCCACAAAAAGCCAGTGTGTAAATCTAGCGCTGTTGGGAGCTTATGCGCTAACCTATTTTATGTCACCATCACACTACTTTTACATTACTGGCTCATTAATAGAGTGAGCAAGGTGAAGGAAAAAAAGATAGTAGACAGAAGGCAAAAAGTGCTGATCGGGACGAATCGGACCGCCCTCCTACTCCCACCCACTCTTTCTAAAACACCACATCCGACATGACAGGACGTCAGCATTAGTCGCCATAAATCGTTCGCCTTACACTAATTCACTGGGTAGCATTTTGCGTGTGGTGAGAATTGATTAACCGTGTCCGGGACGTGCGGCCACGTAATCAGCTTTTACCTCGCTAGTTGTTAATTTAACAGAAGTGCCGAGAGAAGCACAAACCATTTTAATGAGTGTTCAGGAAATTGGGGGGGGAAGAAGCCTAAACAGCCTGCCGCAAACACGGGCAAACCAATGAGGCTGATCTAAGCAGAGAGCCGGGCTGAGGACCAGACCTCGGAACATCTGGTGACCCCGCGCGATCATTACTTAGCCTGCTGCTCACACACACATAGTCATGCACACACTTCCTGTTTAGACGCCACACATTACGCTTGTCAGCAAAGGCCCAAATGGCAACTTCCATTAAAAAAACAACATTAGAACATTGGGTTAAGGAGCGGAGGTCAAGCCTCTTCATCCCTGTGTTGACAATAATGATAAAACACGATGAGATGCTTTAAATCCTCACTTTAGAACTACTTGAGAAATGCATATTCATTAGTGCAAACAATAAAACACTGAATCTTATTTCAGCATTAATGGTGAAGGCACAATTCTATAATATGAGAATAAAAAGATAACCAATACGGCTAAGCAACTCCGTGAACCAGTTGACTAACATGCATGTGATATGGTGTTCATTCACTATTAAGTTCAATAGAAACACGATAGACTTTATTTACGTGTGCTAGAATCACTTATAACAACACAGGTTATACTAACATATCAACTCACAGGTTCTTACAGGTGTTTAGACACGAAAAAAAGAATCCCACCGCACCACTCGACAGTAGCACTGCCTTACTCATTTTCCCACATCCTGTCCTGCCTTTTTATGTCCTCTCTCATGTGGTTTTCTTGGTTAGTTATTGCATGTCCTCACCGGGTGTGTGTGTGTGTGTGTGTGTGTGTGTGGGAGGAACGGCCCCCCTAAACAGAACCGAGCGGAGTTCTGTTATTGGATTTCTGTGCTCCTTACGGATTGTCCATAACGAACACCATGTTCAAGCAGAAGGGTGTCCATATGTGCACTTGGCACCAGGTCACACTCGGCCGCAGTTTGATGATCGACTTTGTGGTCGTGTCATCGGACTTACGGCCACATGTCTTGGACACTCAGGTGAAGAGAGGGGCAGAGCTGTCAATTGATCACCACATGGTGGTATATTGATGTGGTATGAGTTGGCTCCGATGGTGGGGGACGATGCCGGTCCGACCTGGAAGGCCCAAAGGTATTGTGAGGGTCTGCTGGGAATGTCTGGCAGAATCCCCTGTCAGGAGGAGTTTCAACTACCACCTCCAACAGACGTTTGCTCACATTCCGGGTCAGGCGGGGGGCACTGAGTCAGAGTGGTCCGTGTTCCGCGCCTCCATTGTTGAGGCGGCCGACCAGAGCTGTGGCCGTAAGGTGGTCGGTCCCTGACATGGCGGCAAACCCTGAATCCGTTGGTCGACACGAGCGGTGAGGGATGCCGTCAAACTGAAGAAGGAGTCCTATCGGGCATTTTTGGCCTGTGTGATTCCTCAGGCAGATGATGGGTCGTACGGGCTGGCCAAGCGGAATGCAGCTTTGAGTGTCGCTGAGGCAAACACTTGGGCGTGGGAGGAGTTCAGGGAGGCCATGGAGAACGACCTTTGGACAGCTTTGAGGAAATTCTGGTCTGTCGCAGGAGGGGGAAGCAGTGCACCATCAACACTGTGTATCGTGGGGATGGGGCACTGCTGACCTCAACTTGGGACGTTGTGAGTCAGTGGGGAGAACACTTCGAAGACCTCAATTCTACAAGCACACATTCCCATGAGAAAGCACAGTGTGTGCTCTCTGAGGCGGGCTCTCCGATCTCTGGGTTGAGGTCACCGAGGTGGTTAAAAAGTTCCTCAGTGGAAAGGCCCCGTAGGTGGATGAGATTCGCCTTGAGTTCCTTGAGTTGAGCTCTGTATGTTGTGGGGCTGTCCTGGTTGACACACCTCTGAAACATCCCGTGGACACTGGGGACAGTGCCTCTGGATTGGCACACTGGGGTGGTGGTTAGTGGGAAAGCAGATGATGTGGTCCTGTTGGCCTCATCAAGCTGTGATCTCCAAGTCTCACTGGAGCGGTTCACAGTCAAGTGTGAAGCGGTTGGGATGAAAATCAACACCTCCAAATCTGAGACTATGGTCCTCAGGCGGAAAAGGGTGGAGGGATGAGATCCTTGGAAGAAGTGGAAGAGTTCAAATATCTTATTCACGAGTGAGGGATGAATGGAACGGGAGATTGACAGGCGGATCAGTACAGCGTCTGCAGTGATGCAGACTTTGTATCGGTCTGTTGTGGTGAAGAAGGAGCTAAGCCGAAAGGTGAAGCTCTCAATTTACTGGTTGATCGACCTACCCTCACCTATGGTCACGAGCTGTGAGTCGTGACCGAAAGAACAAGATACCGGATACAAGTGGCAGAAATGAGTTTCCTCCGCAGGGTGTTTGGGCTCTCCCTTAGAGATAGGCTGAGAAGCTCGGTCATCCGGGAGAGGCTCAAAGTCAAGCCGCTGCTCCTCCACATTGAGAGAAGCCATATGAGGTGGCTCGGGCATCTGATTAGGATGCCTCTTGGACGCCTCCCTGATGAGGTGTTCCGGACATGTCCCACCGGAAGGAGAGGCTGGAGAGACTATGTCTGAGGAGATGGATGAAGTAGCTGGGGAGAGGGAAGTCTGGGCTCTGATAAACGGAAGAAAATGGATGGATGGATGGATGGATGGATTATTTTTTCCAATTAATCGATGAATCCAATTTTTAAAAACTAAATTAAATGTCCAACCCTTCATTAAAAAACAGGACATATTTTCAAATTGACATTGCAGAAAATGCACAATTGATTACACGTTAAAAAATGTTGGGTTGTTTTCCCAACCCACTCGCTGGGTAGCAGTGGATTTTGAGCAGATTGGGTTACTTTTACCCAAGGTTGGATTTATTATTTTGACCCAGAAGATTGGGTTGAGGATTCGACATGGCCGGGCTAAAGAGCTGAAGCTGGTCGCTATTTTGGACACAGCAACTCCTTCTTCCAGCTCCAGAGGAATGAAGTAGAAAATCGTGAGAAAAACTATTTCAAAACGTATTACAACATCTGTGTTTAAAAGGTTAATGTTGTCGTTATGGCTATGGTTAGTTTAAAAACCAGAGTTTTAGCTTACTTCACCTCTCCTGCGACTGGAGGCATTTTTTTCTGTGTTGCTCGCTTGTCAACTTGCTTGGAGAGTGGGCGAAGTATATTTCTATTTGGGCTCATTGGTCTGGATGATTTTGAACTATTTCTTGTCAAATTAAATGTGCTTGCAGATGGTCTGAAAATAACAGGCGAGGTTTGTTTCCATCAATTGCATCCTCAGTTAAAATTTGTGTCTTCAGCCCACATATTTTCTTATCCCATGTTTTTCCTTCGCTGTAACTTTAACTTAAAAATCAAAAACTCAAAGCTTATATGTAAAGTCGTTTAGCTATCGGGTACGTACGGAAATTTAATCCGACACTCACTGCCCTCTGAGATTGCAGCGTTCAGAGAGGCAGAGCGCACTCTATTTTCTATAAATTTACGAACGAGCGTGTTGGCCATTGGCAGTCAGTGCGTCCGCCATATTGAATGTGTCAGTTCTGCCTCTAAACATCTCGTCCTGCCTGCCGCTCCGGCTGATCTGTCTCCTCAGTCAGAGTAGCGGGAGTGTGCTCTGGCACTCCCAGAGGGTGGCGCTCTGAATAACCGAACGGCACACTCCAACAACACCCTGACTTTCTAAACGTTCCGGAGGGTAGAAAGCGCTCTGAATAACCGAACAGCACACTCCAACAACACCCGGACTTTCCGAACGTTCCGAAGGGTAGAGAGCACTCTGAATAACCAAACGGCACACTCCAACAACACCCCGACTTTTCTAACGTTCCGGACTGTGGAGAGTGTGTTCAGTAAATTTCCGAACGTACCCAAAGAGTGTGGTACTGTGTAGTGTGTAGTCAGTCAGCCTGTGTTGTGAATTAAGCCAAGTTAGCAAGAGCTAACGTTTTGGCTAACACTGGTCATTGTTTGTTCCAACATTGAAATTACATTAAATAAAAACTTTCAGGTTAAACTTTCAGCATATACTAAATGAATAATTTTCATTGAATCAAAGCGAAAATATAAAATGTAACAGATTGCTTACCTTTTTTCAGTGTAGTAGTCAGTAATTTACTGTACATTTAGAGTATTTTTTTTCTTTACAGTGTATGGTATGATGACTATGCTCTGTACTCTGCTTCTGATCTTTTTTTTTTTCCTTACTATTCTTAGTGTATGTCATATTGTCTCTTGCCGCTCAACAGATCTGCTGGATGCAAACAGCTTGGCCTCCCTCATTCCCCTTGTAGTGCCACACATTAAGTATCTGCACAACTTAAAGTTATTAGAGGTACGTCTTGAGCCACAGGTCAAGACATCATGAGTTATATGACCATCATGTGTGCTAACTTGTATCCATTTTGTTTTGTGTTTTATTTTCTTAGCTTGCAACTAACATGGTGGAGTACCTTTCAGGGGCGCCTAAAGATTCCCCATATGTTCTGATGCTGGGATACGAGCGCAACTCTTCCCAAGCTTTTGTGATCATTAATGGGACCCCAAAGCAGTCAAAGCAGCCATCACTCTTGGAGCTGTTGATGTATGATTCAAGGCATACATTGTGTTTGATCTTGTCTACCCGAAAGCATGCACTCAGCTTTGGGAATTAATTCAGTCAAATGTCTTTGAAATGCCAGGAGATGTTTCAAATGTTGTGAAGCTCATGAGAGCACAACTGAATGCAATGCAAGAATGAGAGGGTTCTGGTGTTTTTAAGTGAGGGTCCGCTCCATTTAAGCCTCCGTAAATTCAGTTTAGCAAATTTCTGATATTCTACTTATTAAAGTTTTCATTACTGTTTTGAGTGTTTCCCTATTGGACTGCCCCCTATGTACACAATACTGCTTAAAGTATTCGCTCACCTGCCTTGACTGAGATATGAATTTAAGTGACATCCCATTCTTCATCCATAGGATTTCATACAGTGTGTACGGAAAGTTTTCAGACCCCTTAAATGTTTCACTCTTTGTTATATTGCAGACATTTGTTAAAATCATTTAAGTTAATTTTTTCCTCATTAATGTACACACAGCACCACATATTGCCAGAAAAAAACATAATTGTTGAAATTATTGCTGATTTATTAAAAAAGAAAACTGAAATATCACACAGCCATAAGTATTCAGACCCTTTGCTGTGACACTCATATATTTAACTTGGGTGCTGTCCATTCCTTCTGATCATCCTTGAGATGGTTCAACACCTTCATTGGAGTCCAGCTGTGTTTTATTATACTGATTGGACTTGATTAGGAAAGCCACATCCCTGTCTATATAAGACCTTACAGCTCACAGTGCATGTCAGAGCAAATGAGAATCATGAGGTCAGAGGAACTGCCTGAAGAGCTAAGAGACAGAATTGTGGCAAGACACAGATCTGGCCAAGGTTACAAAAAGATTTCTGCTGCACTTAAGGTTCCTAAGAGCACAGTTGCCTCCATAAACCTGAAATGGAAGACGTTTGGGACGATCAGAACCCTTCCTAGAGCTGGCCGTCTGGCCAAACGGAGCAATTGGGGGAGAAAAGCCTTGGTGAGAGAGGTAAAGAAGAACCCAAAGATCACTGCGCCTGAGCTCCAGAGATGCGGTCAGGAGATGGGAGAACGTTCTAGAAAGTCAACCATCACTGCAGCCCTCCATCAGTGGCCCGACGGAAGCCTCTCCTCATTGCAAGACACACAAAAGCCTGCATCGAGTTTGCTAAAAAAAAAAAAAAAAAAAACACCTGAAGGACTCCAAGATGGTGAGAAATAAGATTCTCTGGTCTGATGAGCCCAAGATAAAATTTGTTGGCCTTAATTCTATGTGGCGTGTGTGGAGAATACCAGGCACAGCTCATCACCTGTCCAATACAGTCCCAACAGTGAAGCATGGTGGTGGCAGCATCATGCTGTGGGGGTGTTTTTCAGCTGCAGGGACAGGGAGACTGGTTGCAATCGAAGAAAGATGAATGCGGCCAAGTACAGGGATATCCTGGACGAAAATCTTCTCCAGACTGCTCAGAACCTCAGACTGGGCCGAAAGTTCACCTTCAAAAAAGACAATGACCATATGCACACAACTAAAATATTGAAGGCATGGCTTCAGAACAACTCCGTGACTTGAATGACTTGGAATGGCCCAGCCAGAGCCCTGACTTAAACCCGATTGAGCATCTCTGGAAAGACCAGAAAATGGCTGCCCACCAACATTCACCATCCAACCTGACAGAACTGGAGAGGATCTGCAAGGGGGAATGGCAGATGATCCCCAAATCCAGGTGTGAAAAATTTGTTGCATCATTCCCAAAAAGACTCATGGCTGTATTAGCTCAAAAGGGTGCTTCTACAAAATACTGAGCAAAGGGTTAGAATACTTATAGCTGTGTGATATTTCAGTTTTTAGTTTTTAATAAATCAGCAAACATTTCAACAACTAAGTTTTTTCTGTCAATTTGGGATGCTGTGTGTACATTAATGAGGGGAAAAATGTACTTAAATGATTTAAAAAAATGGCTGCAACATAACAAAGTGTGAAAAATGTAAGGAGGTCTGAAAACTTTCCGTACCCACTGTATGACATCGGCCCCCCTTCTGCAGTTACACCAACTTAAACTCTTCTGTGAGGTTTTCCACAAGGTTTAGGAGTGTTTTGTGAGAATTTGTGGCCATTTTCCCAGAAGCACATCTGTGTGGTTACACATTGATGTTGGACGAGAAGGCCTGGGTCTCAGTCTCTGCTCTAATTCATCCAAAAGTGTTCCAAAGGGTTGAGGTCAGGGGTTGATGTCAGGATTGTGCAGGCCAGTCAAGCTCATCCACATCAAACTCTCTCACCCATTTCTTCATGAACCTTGATGTGTGCACTGATGCACAGTCATGTTGGAACAGGAAGGGGCCATGTCCAAACTGTTCCCACAAAGTTGGAAATGTCCAAAATATTAGGCCCTGAGAGATATGTGTGTGTGTGTGTGTGTGTGTGTGTATGTGTGTGTGTGTGTGTGTATTCAGTTTTGTCTCAGATTCATCTTTTGATATGAAACCCAAATGTCTTCAGTATACAACAACAACTAAGGAATTGCCCAGTGTTTGTAGCAATAGCTCTTATCGATTTTCCCTCTTGAAAATGGTTTGCTTTTCTCCCATAGACAGCTCTCTGGTCTTCATGTTTACTTAACAGCAAATGCAGTTTTCACAGGTGAAACCCAAAGCCAAAAACAAGCACAATGTTTAATCAATCAATATAATGTTTAATGTACAATGTTTAAGCAATCAATATAAAAGGCAACACCTAAGCAACTAGAAACAACCATCAGTCACGTTTCACATTGTTTTGTATTGTGACAAGCTATATTTGATAACCAATAAAAGAATGTTTGGAAGACTATTTTCTTGTTTCATCATTTAATAGTAATTTATATCAAATTACAATTCCCTGAGGTTGAAGTAAATTAAATCTAACATTCTTAGAAAATGTTGGTAATAAAACTTTTAACCACATTTACAGTATACTGATAACCATTTCTTGGTACCTTTAACTCATCAGAATGGAT